>NC_062538.1:9148247-9158247 GCF_022655615.1 Tachysurus fulvidraco | reverse complement strand
GAATACATTAACTATGGTTCACTAGGTTACAGACTTCAATACCATAAGCCTGAAACACAGTTCACAGTTTGTTTGTTTTTTTTAAAAATATATACACATACAACAAACAGGGGACAAAGTGCTAGTTCAAGTATTTCATGGAAAAGTAGGTCTTCAAATGTCGTTTGAAGACAGCCAGTAACTCAGCGGTCCGGACCTCGGTGCCAGAACAGAAATGAGTCTTGTTGTATACTTACCCTGAGAGATGGTGGGACCAGTCGAGCAGTGCTGGTAGCTCTGAGGGTGTGAGGTGCAGTGCGAGGAGTGATGAGGGCTTTGAGGTAAGAGGGAGCTGGTCCATTTTTTGCTTTGTAGGCAAGCATCAGTGTTTTGAATCTGATGCGTGCAGCTACTGGAAGGGATCTCAGCCTGTGGAGGGATCGCAGCAGTGGGGTGGTATGCAAGAACTTAGCCAGGTTGAAAACAAGTCATTTTGGATCATTTGACAGATTGGGTTCATAGGTAGACCTTCCAGCGGTGAGGTACAGTAGTCCAGTCTTAAGATGACAAGAGACTTAACAAGTACCTGGGCAGCCTGTGTGAACAAAAATGACCTAGGGTTAGTCCTAATGTTGTAGAGAAGGAACTGACATGAGCGTGTCACATTAGCAACATGCAAGGAAAAGGACAGTTGAGTGAAGGGGAGATCAGATTGTTATGCAGGGATATAGCAAGATCATGACCTGGGGATGAAACACCTGGGATGATCAGCAGTTCAGATTTGCTAGGATTGAGCTTCAGCCGATGAGCCGTCATCCACGATGATATGTCTGCCAGACATGCTGAGATCTGAACAGAAGTTGTGGTATCTGAGAAGGGAAAGAAAAGATAAGTTGAGTCTCATCAGCATAGCAGTGGTAAGAGAACCCGTGTGAGGAAATGACTCCACCAAGTGAGTGAGTATACAGGGAAAAAAGGAGAGGACAAAGTATTGAGCCATGTGGGACACCAGTGGAGAGTCTGAGTGGAGCAGATGTCTTTCGACATCTTTAGTGACTTTCCAGGTAGGAAGCAAACCATTCCCACGCTGATCCGCAAACCCCAAGACTCCTGAGGGTGGACAGTAGAGTCTTGTGTTTGAGCGTATAAAACGCTGCTGAAAGGTCAAGGAGGATGAGGACAGATGACAGCTTTGCTGATCTAGCATCATGTAGTTTCTCAGAGACATCCAAAATGGCTGTCTCTATCGAATGTGCTGCTTTAAAGCCAGATTGGTTGGGATTTTGCAGGTTGTTCTGAGAGAGATAGACCAGTAGTCTAATAGTCCAATCTAATTGTCTAATAGTCTATAGACAATGCATTCAAGAATTTTTGAAAGAAAAGTGTGAAGTGATGCCGGTCTGTAGTTACTGATATCTCAGGATTTTTTCTTTACCTTGCTTATATCTCTTTGTCATTCTCAACATATCTTGAAACATGTCCAGTGTTTAGTCTGACTGCTGTGTTTGTTTATTTTTAGAGCTTTTCGCATTATGGATGACGACAAGAGCCGAACACTGGACCTGAAGGAGTTCATGAAGGGGCTGAACGACTACGGCGTTCTCATAGAGAAAGATGAGGCCATTGCACTTTTTCAGCAATTTGACAGGGATGGAAGTGGACAGATTGACTTTGATGAGTTTCTCCTCGTTCTCAGGGTAGCAACAAGAAACTTATTTTATTTAGCCTGTTACACATTTTTTATATTATAAATGCATTGACATCTAATACTCATGGTGTGAGTATCTCAGCTGACCTGAGAGCACTGAGCAGTATTAGAGTGTAGATAACAAAGTGCCATGCAGTAGAATGAAGGAAGCACGTGTTTCAGAATCCCTAATCCCTTTCATAACATTCATGAAATATCACTTTGTGGGCTTGCTTAAATTGCTCAGCACACTTACCTCAGCTGCTCTCTGTTAAATGTGCTCTTTAATAACCATAAGATGTTTTATTAAGTTTCTTGAACTCTAGGAAGGTTCTTTAGATCATATTGATATTTTTCTCAGAGAGAGCAGTTCATAGTCTGCTTTGCTTATATTACCATACTGCTATTATTTGTTGTTACAAAATAAGCATTGTACCATACAGTACATATTATTATCGATGCAGCCTTGTTTTATCTATTCTCTTAAGAAAGATTATATTTCCGCTTGCGATCACAGCCACCAATGTCCAACGCGAGGAAGGAGGTGGTCATGCAGGCTTTCAGAAAGCTGGACAAGACTGGTGATGGCGTGATCACCATTGAAGATCTGCAAGGAGTGTATAATGTGAAACATCACCCTAAATATCAGAACGGGGAATGGACTGAGGAGCAGATCTTCCGCAAATTCTTGGACAACTTTGATTCCCCGGATGATAAGGATGGCAAGGTGGGATAACACTCAAAAATCTCATCTCATATGATCTCATCTCATCTCATCTCATATCATATCATATCATATCATATCATATCATATCATATCATATCATATCATATCATATCATATCATCTCATATCATATCATATCATATCATATCATATCATATCATATATATATCAAATCATATCTGGAAGGAATTAGTATTGTATTATATCACTCATGGTTATAAATGTTTCTGGAAATAATTCAAAGAAGATTTCACACAACTGTTTTCCTTTTACTGTTTTTACATCGGATACTGCTGAATATTGCTTGCTGACTGTACCCTGTTTTGTGCATCAGGTCACTAAAGAGGAGTTTTTAAATTACTACGCTGGTGTGAGTGCCTCTATTGACACTGACATCTACTTTATTGTGATGATGAAAAATGCCTGGAAACTTTAAACTTACGTCTGCAAATGTCTGTCCCAGGGTAAAGTCCCACCGGATGGAAATCCTTCTTCTTTAAAAACATCAAGCCAGACTAAATCAGCACATGGAAAACAGATTTCTAACGTACCTGTCCTGATTCAATCAAACCAAAATCAGTCCTGTGACATTACGCTATAGACGAGACCAGCTAGAGACTGTGTGGTAAAGGTCATTAAGGGCTGTCTGTAGATTATAAACCCTAAAAGGCATGGTTTATGGGGAAAAAAAGTATATGCATTTATTTTGATACAGAGCTAGATATGAGCTAAGCTGACTAACAGCTAACCTGAAGTTTACGTCATATCAGAGCCTCATTTCTTATTCAAAATATTTATAATCCTAACTGCTGATGCTGGATACTGTAAGATAACAGTGTACCTGAAAGAATTTATAGTTCTATCATAAATATTCACAAGCTTAGCTGCTGATGTTAGCTAGCTTGCTAATATTAGCTAACCTGTCAGACCTTCTGAAAGAATTTATAATCATATCATTGACTATATCATAAATATTCAGAATCTTAAGTGCTCAAATAATATAAGCTAACCTATCAGAGCTTCTGAGAGACTTTTAAGTCATATCATTGACTATATCAAAATATTCAGAATTTAAGCTGCAAACATGAGTCGGTTTGGTAAAAGCACAACCTGACAGAATTTCACAGAGAATCTTTCATGTATTAATGTTAACCGTTTACTGTACATATTTTTAACCATTACCATGAGCAAACCTAACAGGATTTCTAAAAGGATTTTTAATTTATATTCCTAAATGTTCTTACCTGCTAACAGTCAGCTTGTAAATTGAATTTTATCCCATCAGGATTTCTGAGAGAATGTTTGTTGGTTTCATTTCACTGCCAATGGACACAAACCATTCCAGTAAAAAATAAATAAATAGCCCCACAGAATAAATAACTTCACAAGTTCTGATGTCTGTATAGAAGGTTCATAGCGTTTAGTTTTAATTACAGACTGCTTATGCGTTTTAATTGAATCAGGATCTGTGTTCACAACACTTGTAGATCTTTTCTCACAGCATAACATCAGTTTGAGAAATTTCAGAAATAAAAATGCTTCTAATGTCTTTCCCTACTTTCCTTCTTTGGATCCACTTTCCTAGGCTTATGGCTGTTCACAAAAGACACAGCAGACAAATTCTTAACACGGTGCAGTATTTCTCAGTGCAGTCAAGCAGCAGTCTCTCTATCTCTGTTATCTGAAAAAGGCAGGTGATGTGGCAAACCTGCTCCATGTAGCTTTTCTGTCTATTTAACTGTTGGCTTATTTAACGTTCGCACCTGCTTGTGTTTTTAACTGAGAAATACTCTTTTAGACTACTGCAGCCAGAAATGATCAATTACTCATATGACTGAACATGGGTACTGTAGTGTTTCTCCCTGGGTCTGTTGGGCATTTTTATCTATTCCTTCATCTTTCCATTTCACTGTGTAGCTACAACATGGGTGATGGAAATCTTTTTATCTTTATAAGGGAAAAATGTAGTGATCTTAGGGGGAATTTGTTTGGTGGAAATAATTTCATCCACTTTCCTCACTGTAGGTTACAAAAGAGGAGTTTTTCAACTATTACAGTGGAGTGAGTGCGTCCATCGACAGCGATGTCTACTTTATTCTGATGATGAAGACGGCATGGAAGCTATAAGAGTTTTCTAATCTTATTTTACTTAATTTATAACATATGAACATTTCACTGTGCTTTTGACATTTTATGAACCCCCGATTGTATAGAATAGTCACTTTTGTGATATTTGTGAATCATCAAGATTTTGACCTTTGATTTCCCTGTTGAGTATTCACAGTTTTGGTTCTTGTATTAGTAAACCTCTTTGGAGCTGGTTTAAGACTGATCACAGAAAAAAGCAGTGGGTGCAGAGATATACAGATAGACCTTAATGCACTCACAGCTACTACGGATTTAGCAAAGCCGATCTATCCACTGGTGTTTTTTTGTGGTGGAAGGAAACCAGAGAATCCCATGAGGTAATGAGCATGAGGAGAGCATGGGCTCAGGATGGAACCAGGGAGCTGTGAGGCAGCAACACTACCCAATGTACCACCTTGCTGCCCTACAGTTACCTTATTATTGCTGGTGTGTGCAGTGTACACTGGGAACAGTGTTAAACTAAATGAAGGCTGCTCAGAATTTGCTCATATATGTATACAAACCCAGGCACCTTTTTTTTTTACACTACACAACATTGTGATTTAAGTAAAACGCCAAGCCCTTAATCTCAGCTGGGCCAAATTAAGGACCATTTTACCATTTCCTTCCAAACACACACCAGCCGATAACACTTCCTGGGACACTTGTGGACGAGCAGTATATATTCCAGATAAATCTTAGACCTGGGTGAGACTCCTAGAGGTTATGATGATATGCTTAACAACACGTGCATGCTTAATAATTTGTAACTAGAATAGAAATATCCAGTGCTGATTCACTGTCGATTGAGGTGTGTTGACATTTGCAATAATACAAAAAAATTACATTAAAGATACAATTAGTTACTTTTAAATGTATTCCTAAATCTACAGGATGTCCGAAAAGTCAGGAACCAATGAGAATATGTCATTGGATTGTGACATTTTGGCCACCCTTTATAATGATCATCCTTTAAAAAACACTACAGCTTGCTTCAGGCTTCAGTTACATTATTTCTGGGACAGGACTTTGCTACCCCCCACCCACACACACACACACACACACACACACCTTCGTCACACTAAATCTGCTCAGCTCACCCTCTTTGCATAAAATGCAAATCATAAGGCATATGTAGTTTCAGTAGAGAAAATCTCATCATCACAATCTTCCTCTTTAAATCAGCTTCATAATAAAAAAAACAAGTCTTAGGTTTTAATATGTTGTTCTGTTATGCAAAATTTTTAATAAATGATTATTGCAATGTACTATACACTGTAAATGCTTTGTGGTAATAAAAGAATTCCTTTTAAGAGATTGTCAGAGATGCAACTAAGTTACAAACAGTGATTTGGAATATATCTGAGTATATATTTATCTTTACAGTCAACCGGACACAGTGGGCATAGTTTATCAAGCTGGATATGATCAGATTTATTTGTTAATGGTTTGTGGGCAGTGCTTTCACATAAAACATGGTCTTTATGAATATCCAGTTTATTTGGAATACAATCGTAGAAGTTTTTTTTTTGGTTTGGTTCAAATTAATAACCTGAAAGTTATCATTTAATAACAAATCCATAAATGAAGTTAAATAAGATTAAATACTGTAAATAAGACGTGATATCTACATATACGTATGCTTACAAAAGAAAAGCAGGGTTACCTTTACCTTATAACTCAACTATAAAATGTTATTGCATTTTGGCATATTGAAATATTGATAAATGGGGATAAAATTTTTGGATACATTTTAAATTGTATTACAAATATTTCATATATATATATACACACACACACACATACAGTATTTATATAAACTTAACATGGTAATGCTATTAAAACCTTTGCCATCTGTGCTGTTGTGTGAGAAAACATTCCCCTCTGACTTACTGAACTCGTCATACAAAAAGTAGAAGAAACAAAATGAAGAAATTCCGTGTAGTCACTGTCTTTACTGTAATAGTGACTGAGGTTAGCAGCTGTGGTGGTTAGAAGGGCCCATGTTTGTAAATGACTGAACTCCAAATATGCTAACAGCTTCTTTGTACCATCCTGACATCGTAATTATGAAATGTTTATAACATTTACATATGTTTCTGTTGGAAAAGCCAATTCAACAGTAGCTGAGGTGATGCTGCACAGTGTAGTTTCGTACAGTAGTTACATACATACAATACAGAGTCACAAAGTTGAAGAGAAATACATACACTACATACATAATCTGGAGGATAAAACACCACTTGAAGATAACATGTGGCAGAGGTTGAAACAAAAAAAACAAGATTGCACAATACATTCTATGCGGTTTTACTTCCTACATTTAGAGCCAACTGAGCAAACAGAGTAATGGATTGGCCTTCAAAATGGCATCTGGGTTTCCCCCCAAAAGAAAAAAGAAACATTTCTTGTTTCGACATTTTTTTTAGGATTTACTTAAAAAGACTATCACTACAGGTACTTATAAATTAATCAGAATAATACTTAATAGGAAATGCTAGCTTAACCTTGCTAGCAGTATTGCAAACTAAATGACAAAAGAGCCATAACTAAACTGAAACTACATTACCGAAGCTACATTATGCATGTTACTATGTCAGCTAATTAAAAAAGCTGCATGTCAACATTTAGGTTATGTCAGCAGAGAATAATGCATTTGAGTCATTTGCTGTCAAACGTCAGACAAGACGTAGCAACATAAAGGATTAATACATTTTTTTACATCAAGAAAATGTAAATGTTTTCAGAGCTAACTAATTCAACAAACTGTGAGCTGCTTGATTCGAAATAGGGAATGGCTTCTATAGAAACACTAATGTTTCACTATCTTTATTGGTTGCTAGGATTAACAGTAATCTGCTAAACTTCCAACACCGGTGGTTTTATAGATGATGAGTTTCTCTTATAAGAATCTGCACCAACTTTTCTCCTCCACATATACTGTAGCTCAGTGGTGCTATAATATGATGACTCATGTTGTAGGTATAAAGGCTTGCTCTGGCATGTACAGAAAAGGAAATTACACTACAACACTGTTAAGCATTTGGAGTTCAAGCTCATGGTTTAGAGACTTTCAGAGTAAATTAGCAGCGAGCGATATTTAAACCAGTTATATATTTGTCTTCACAATCTAACCATGGTTCCTCGAAGTCAGACAATGACAATGAGGACCTGACAATCATGCATAATATCCATCTTTGCATCAATCGGCCATTTGCTGATTATTTTATTGATCTGGTTTCTGGTTCCATGAGGATAAGAGCAGCCTGAAAAAAATGAGCAGCTAACTGTGAGAGATTTACCCGTTTACCTGAATTTCTCTCCATCTCACTGGGTTTTATAGAGGCTCGACATGGTGACATATGTCTCATCATTTGAATGTCTTTGTAGAGCCGTTACATTTTTACAGCCAGGGTTATTGTGCACATCCTCAGCAGATGCACTTTCGTCTAACAGCTTTAGTTGGGATGTCTCCGATTCCAGACTTTGGTCCTCATCATCATCCTGCTTCTCAAACGTTGAAGTGGGACGAGAGGATTTCAAGGCCACGACTTCATCGCAGGATTCTGTGGTGTCACTCTGGTCATCACCAAACTCGGGGGTGAACTTCTTCTCTTCAGTGTAAACCACTGGATAAATTTTGAAATCCTTGAAGATTTCGGGGCTGAAACTTACAGGTAAATGCTGTAACACAACGGTTTATTAATTCATTAGTTTCCACCTTGATTTGATTAGTGTATACACACCTAGTGATAATAAATCGTAACTTGACTTTTCCCACCTTTTGTCTGTGGATTTGAGCGAGAGTGTCCTTTGGTCCTGGAACGTCAGGGAAAATGCAGGTCTGTATCCTAGGAGAGGCAAAATGCATAGAAACTCAAGCCAACAATAAAATCCAAACATTATATGCAATCTTTGAGATGAAAATTCCCTCACTCATTCTTCCATCGATAAATCAGAAACGCAATCACAGTCACCACAATGGGAACTGGGAGGAGCTTGTACAAAACAGAAGGAACCCCTGCAAATGAAAAAAGGTCATCAACATCACCCTGGTGTCACTCTATACTACTGAGTGTTCTTATATTTTTATAATTCAGGGATTATATGGGACTGTAATCAATAAGCAAGTGTTTACAACTGCATTGTAAACTATAAGACATTCTTGTTCTATAGGAAGACATTTTTAAATAATTATACTAACAATAATACCACTCCTACTACACTTCATGGCATTTGTCTGATGACCATATCCAGAGACACATTTATCTCATTTATACAACTAAACAATTGAGGGCCTTGCTCAGGGGCCCTGCAGTGGCAGCTTGGTGGTCCAGGAATTCAAACTCACAACCTTCTTACCACCACTTGCCCCTGCTACCACTACCAGTGCTACTACAATTACTACAACTAACACTACTACTAGTACTACTACCTCTCCTACTACCATTGCTACTACTACTACCACTAATAATAATTATAATACAATTGTGTGAAAATGTTGCTTGAGACAGGATCATTCCCCAGATAGGATGCAGATCCATCACAGGGTTTCATACAGATACTTTTACACAATAGGACTGGTTTAGACTAGCCAATTCACCTATCAGCAATAGGTAGGAATCTCCCATGCGCACAGGGAGAACACATGACAGTCCAAACAGGCAGTAACCTGAACTCAGGATGAGACTGCAGGCCATAACGCTGTGAGTCAGCAACGCTACCCGCTGCACCACTGTACCACTCTTATATTCTATAGTTTATCTACAATGTTAAAATGTTAGAAATATTCAATGTGGGACCTTAAAAAACCATAAAGCAAACATCAATATTTAAAGAACGTGTGCCATTCTCAGGGGACAGGAAAATGTGCGTGTGATAAAGTGGAGAGGAACTGAAACTGATTAGAGGATATGAAAGATGTTTGAGGCTGTGATATCACATACATAATGGAGGATTTTCTACTTTTTTTTGCGTACTAATTACTCGAAATATAAACGTCACAGAAACCTAGTGTGTCTGGTTGATGTAAATGAAAGTATTTCTCATGTGGTTCTATGGGTTTGCACTAACGTTTCACTTATTTATAATAATCTTTTGTATATTTTTATGTTCAGAATTTCAAGTGCTTAACTGTAACACATTAGTGATAAATTAGTCCAGATTATTTTTTTTTCACATATGAATGAATGCAAAAAAATTATATATTTTACAAGTTATGTAAAAGAATATAAAATACTTAAAAGGTACGATACAAGAATGGCAGTGAAAATAAGTAAAATGAAACCATAAAAGATTTAAGCACTGTGTTAATGTTAATATTGATGAAATGGTAAAAAAAAAAAAAGAAATCTTTCAAATAGAAAGCTGTATTCACAGCTCCTAGGGATTAGCAGGAAGCATGCTGAAGTTGCTTGTAAGGGCTGTAATGCTTCAAGAGATAAGGAAGCCATAAATGAGTCAGTAAAAACTTTCATTGAA
>NC_062538.1:9118247-9143247 GCF_022655615.1 Tachysurus fulvidraco | reverse complement strand
TTAGCAGAGCAGAGGCTTTAAACACTGATCCTCTGATAACTGACCAAGAGCCTTTAACCACTGAACATCCACAACACCTTATGAACACTCAGATTTTACATAAATTATATAAAACCTACGTCTATGTGTATTCCTAATGGTATCCCTGAGTGTTTAAATACAGTCACCTGCCTTGTCTCATTCAGGTCAATACCTTTTATATGACTGGTATCAAATATTGTCTTAACACCTTCTGCATGACACTGAAATGACTCACTTCATATCAGCTTAGAATCTGACACATGGAGGTGTTATAAGTACAGTTTCCTCACTTGCCTAAAATGTGGTCAATAAGTAAAGCTGTTTAATGTCTAAAGCTTTTTATTTGGTTTAGCTATAAAGCTAGGTTTGGCAGGTATGGCAAAACCTTTGTGAGGGTCTGTACTAGGGGTGTTTGAGGCACTGAGTAAATTAACATGTTATACATGTCAGTAATTTGTAAATGATTATTTATCATGCTGTTAAGGTCCAGCTGTTTCCTCTCTGGTTTTGGCACCAGGGTGATGAAGACAAGCTTTCTGCAGCTTTCTGTTTGCCTTTTCTGTTCGGCTCTGCTGTCTTTGTCTTAGTCTCTGTCTCTAACCCTAAAGCTGTCTCTTTCTATTTCTCTTTCTATTTCTCTTTCTATTTCTATTTCTATTTCTCTTTCTATTTCTCTTTCTCTTTCATACACACTCACTCACACACTCACTCACACACACACACTCACACATTTTTGAAGTATTTACCTTTACTTATTATTTTCTGTCTGCGTTTTTTTTTTGTTTGAAGTAGATAAAGTCTGACCTAAATTTTAAATACGGATCAATTCATCTAGAAATAAATAATTAAATATATCCATACAGTATTTCTAGCTGTAATTCAGATCGCAGGATTATGTTATATATTCGTTTATTAATGTGCTTGTTCGTGTGCATGTGCTGTATGGAGGATGCTGTACATCTAAGCTCATGAAAAAGATTAAAATGAAGTCTAATACGTTTTCTGTATTTATCGATTTATTTCAGTTTTCTCCAGCGCTAGCTTTTCAGTAGGTTTTTCAGCCACAGGAATGGCAAATTTTTCTTCTTTCAAAATTTCTTCTTTTTTAACGTCAAAAGAAAGTGAAGAGATGATAAGAGTGTCCACCTTTTTTTCACAGATGCTCCACAACATTAAGTGTAACTATAAATGGATCGACAGATGTCAGCAATGTCGTAGTCATGCTTTATTCATTCTGCAAGCCAAATATGTTGTTCATGTTGATTAATCGTAAAGACTAAAAGTTTTGAACTACTTTTTGTTTGAACAAGTTCTGATCTTGAGTCAGAATTGTTGATGTTCCTTTTTTGTCAGGAGTGGCGTGAGCGCTACAGCCATCAGAGAGAAGAAACAGGAGCAAGAAACAGGGCCCCTGCCTCGGAAATGAAGGAAACCAGTTACGCTGACACACTTAACTCCAGCTCAAACAAACGTACGTTTTTTTTACCCTTACCACATTGATCTGTGTTCTGCACTGGCCTCTGCTGCCTTGGCTTTTGTAACATCCTGTTTTATTCCCTCTTGCGCTTCCACAGAGGCTAAATACTCCCGCGGAGGAGGCACTCGCTCTGAAAGAGACCGCATAGAGCTCCTGCAGGACGCAGAGCCTCTGGACTTCAACGCAGAAACAGTCACTGACAACCCACTAGAGACCAACAGGTTCGGTTTCCCGATCACATTTGATCCGTCGGGCAACTTGCACTCAACTACCAGCTTGTTTAACTATCTGCTGTCCCACAATAGAAGTAACAGCGTCTGTAGCGCATCACTGTCTGTTTAATTGGTTGGTTTTTTTCATCTGTTCACACTGACCAGCTCACTGAGATGCACCAAGTTCTTATACTTCTTATCGTTCTTGTGCATTATGTCCGTATGACATTTGCCCTGAATTGAAGGGGTTTCATCCAAACCCAAATATTTTAAAAATCAAAATGTCAACTTGGTCCTAATGTCAGTGTACATGTCAGAAATATTTAAATTGTTGTATCGCGTTCTCGTAAAAAAAAAATCTGTCCCGATAATCGAAAAACAGATGAGAAGATCATTATTTCACTGAACGTCTGATGAAGTGGAAGAGGCAGAGCTGCCTGTCAGTTGGAGCTGAAAGTTCCACACCATTTTCATTTGTGTCACAAGAAGTCAGATTCAGGTTACACACCAAACTAATCAGTATTTTATTAAGTGTAAGATTGCAGACATATCAGGTTAGATGGAAGTTCTAGCAGTATAGTCTTTTGATCATCTGAACGATTTTCCAATAACAGCAGGTCCAAAAAAGTTGTTTATTTCTCTTATATCACAGGAGGTTACTAATGATTACAGTTTTTTATTAATTACATCTCATTTTTTTATCTGTTAGTTGTTTGTTATATTTAATGTTGTGGAATGTCTGAAACATCTGGAGCTGTAAAAGCTTTAAACAGTCGTTCCCTGAGATACTGACACTGACACTGGCGATATTAAATGTTAAATATTGCTTTACAGAAAACTTTAACATATAAACAACTATCCTCTTGTTTTTAGCCGTTTCCCAAACGATGTAGATGTCTTGTCCAACAGTGTCCTCTGACTTTATGCTATCTCTCTCTCTCTCTCTCTCTCTCTCTCTCTCTCTCTCTCTCACCACACACACTCTCACACACACACACACTCTCTCACCTACAGGCATGCTGGAGGACGGTATCTCTCCATGTCCTCCTCACAGAGCAGAATCTTTGATGATGTTTGAAGACCTTCTGACAGGAGAAGAGCAGAAAGGAAGCTGGAGTTATCTTCTGCTCATTCTGTCATGGCGTAAGGAGACATCGACCTTTATATCCTTCATGAATGTAAAATGTTACATTATGCTGAAAATGCACAACAGTAATGGATCCTCATGTAATATCCTTGAATGGAGAGCATGTATCTACTAAACACCCAGTTCCAGTTCTGTTTCTATGCTTCCTCCTCAACATCCTATCTCTTTGGGTGAATGTTAATGGACCCTTCTATTACTTATTATTAATATACATAAGGAGAAGGAACTTACCCAGAAGGCATTGCGATCTGACCTTTTCAGACTAGCAAAAACAAGGTGTTTATATAATTAAGTAAACAGGAGAAATGAAATATTTCAGATTTCACGTTTTCACATTTCACATATCTACTGTGTATATATATAAATATTGGTGCAAAATGAATGGCTGTGTAGTGGCATTACTGTCTTTGTGCTCATAGTTGCTTCATAGTTTCTGAATCTAAACAGATTTGGTTAAAACCTACAACACAGGCTCCAGAAAAAAAGATCACAAGTTTAAATCCCAATGATGCCTCAGCCATGAATGTGGAAGAGAAGGTAGCACTTTCCTTCAAGGGGTCAAAGTCTCATGCTTGGCTTTGTTGGTGTCAGAGGAAGCATGTGCTAGCCTTGAGCCTTCCGGGTGCTGGATGTTGTGGTTGTCATGAATGTACAGATGACCAGAGTGCAGACAAAATGAGGACTACAGGGTTGATTTAATCATCATGAGCTACATGATTGATGAACCTCTTCGTGAAAGGATTTGGAGTGGTGTCATGTATGTAGGTGTCACACACTGCGACATCATTTAAAACTTTTCTCTTAAATATCAAAAAGCAGCATGGATATTTCTTCTCTTTACATACAGAGACGCTGTTATTCAGCTGGACAATAACTGTAGAAACCTGAATGACCTGAATATTACACATCATCACAGACATGATGCTGTTAATACTGAAATGTCAACTTTATTTCGACTGCTTTTACTTACTTATTTTCTTTATTTTTACTTAATTACCTAGACGTGCCGTGGCACTTTATTCCAGGCTTTTACACAAACTCAGAACTTCATGCTTGGAAAAATGTTGCCTCAATTGCCACCTCAAGCTTGGGCATTGGGAGATGCTTTTATGCGCAGCGTGCTTGTAATGAGCGCTTATTTATGCTACTATAATCTTCCTGCCAGCTCCAATGTCAGAGTCTGGCCATTCTCTCTCAACAACAACATATTTCCACAGTACTACAGCTTCCTGGATGTTTCTGAAAAGCTCAAAGCAGCTGTCTGGCACTATACCACAGTCAGTGACATCGCTTTTATCTCCAATCTAGCTCTTGACCTGTATCTGCATGACGTTTTACATTGTACTGCTGTCGCATGACAGTTTAACAGATGTTCCTAGTGCCGTGGGCTGAGAATCGGATAATGACCACGATAAGCTCAGTGTATTTAACCCCTTTAGGTTTCCAAGACTTTATTTATGTGAATTCAACAGTCTCACATCATAGATGATTTTTAATTAGTTACAAATGTATATTTTGACATATTATTAAAAAATATATATATATACACAGTGTTTTTAAGTGCTTAGGTCAACGGTGTCCAATCTTATCCACAAATGTGGATTGTGTGGTTGCAGGTTTTCATTCCAACCAAGCAGAAGCCGCACCTGATTCCACATGTTTAATCAGTTGTTCTTGGCTTTTAGTAGACTCTGGTGTGGCTTCTGCTTGGTTGGAATGAAAACCTGCAACCACACCGGCCCTTTCCAGATAAGACTGAACACCACTGGCTTAGGTGAACAATGAAGGGTAGCCTAAGTAGGGGATGTGGTAGCCTAGTGGTCAAGGTGTTGGGCAACCAATTGGAAGGTTGTGAGTTCGAATCCCAGGTCCACCAAGCTGCCACTACTGGGCCTCTGAACAAGACCCTTAATGCTCAGTTGTATAAAATGAAATGTAAGTCTCTGGTTAAGTCTGCTAAATTCTGGAAAAGTAAATAAACTGGAAAGTCGTCTTTTGAGTCGTCTCCCATGAACAGAGGTTTAGAATAGACATCATGTGGAGGACATTTATTTTTAAGGAACTACAAGAAACTGTAGACAGTGAAGTATGGTTTAATTTAATATTCTGTCCATTTAAAAGGTTTCCAGTCTACATATGAACGCACACCTGCACATACAGAAATTAAACCTAATATTTATTCTCTTTAAATGCCTTTCTCAGTAAATACGAGTGTATTTATTTTTTGTGCACTGTGCAGATGGCTTGTGGCCAGAGCGAAACTCCCAAATTAACTTTGCCAGGTGCAGAGTTTTAAGTAGAACCACACACTCACTAGTGTATATATTATATAAGGTTTCTGTTATCAGTCTCAATGGGAAAGACGTGTTGTTTAATGATTGAATAATGATGGTATTTTAATGTCAGTGTTCGTTGTTTGTCACAGTTTTGTTTAATATGATTATGATGGTATCTTGCTTGTTTGAACAGAACAGTGAATAAGTGACCTTATTTTTTGAAGAAGAAGAAAAGGAAGCATTATTTCACCTGCCATTCATTACTGCACTGCCATCCTGAATGCAAGAGAAATTCAGACTACTGTGGCTTATTTTTTTTTATAATATGTGAAGCATAATAATTAATGATCATTAGCTTCATTTTCAGTCTTCATTTTAATTGTTTTATTTTTTCCTCACTCGGAGGCTTAATCGATTAATGACAGTCAGCGTGTAGTTACAGAAGATTATAAGGTCATGCACAAGCATGAATATTACCTCAATTTTTTCAATTACCTTCAATTAATCATCATCTTTACTGTTGATGTTTCTGTGAGGACTCCGGGCAATTTTTTTCTTTTAAATCTCAATGTATATGTAAATTAAATATAAATCACTACATTTACATTTACTGGGTATTTTTCCTCGTTTCACATCTTAAAGGAGTAGTTTAGTGAAAATTCACATTCAGGCAATTTTCTCCTTCAGCACGTGATCAGTTTTAGACATTCTGAGTGTTGCACTAGATTTGAAAACACCAAAGCCAATGTTTTGGCTAACAATAGAAGACTCTAACCCAAAATGTTTGTGTCAAACCATCTGCAGTCTTCAGCGATGTGGTTTAGGACACAGTGGCACTGTAACCCAGTGCTCACACTTGAGTGATACGTGATTTGTGTGTGCAACTGTACAACAAATAAAATTTTAACTGAGATATTTTACCTTAAAACAACAACCCATCAAAACAATATTCCTTAAACTAATAATATAGTATGATCCATTTCACACTCACACCTTCAGTTCTTACCTGCAGTTAATTCATATATATAATGACACCCATAAAGAGCTGAAAAATAGAATCACTTTTTCTTCTCATCATATACAAACTTTCATTAAACGTGTAAAGAGATCACGAATGTATGTCTTCTACAAAGAAACCATTTCTCCTTTTTTACTGTAGTTTACACAGAAAACTACAACCACCAAATTTTCACTTTCTGTTGTGAACATAGGGTTACTGTTATTGAGTCATTAAATAATACACTTTATTTTGGTGTCTTTTGCCTTCCAGGTTCCTGCTTCCCAAACCATGACAGCAGAATTTACCAAAAACTAGAAGTTATACAGATCCAGATTTTCAAAACCATATTTAAAACCTAAATCATTCACGCATTATTGTTTGAAATAGTTTTTTTCACTAAACTGCTCCTTTAACTCTGTTAATAAAGTGGTTCGGTGTATATTTATGAAAATGTTTATGGATTTTTTTTTTTTAATAGAATCAGTAAGGCAACGATCATGTCAGTGATTGATTTAAGTGTGCAATGTGAATTGAAGTCCACACGTCCTTCTGTTGCTGGATTATTGTGATTTGTTACCTGATGTTGGTCCTCAGTTTTTTCACTAGCAGGACACACCTTAGAAACACTAACTGTAATAGACTCCATTGACTCTATTGAAATTGCCAATGAAAGCTCAAATAAAATCTTACAACTGTATTTGTTTGTTCGTTTGTTTTTATTATTATTTGCATTATGCTGTAGTGTTAAAACAATTTAATTAAACGACAAATTGGATGAATGGTGTTCACCCCCATGCCTACACAAAATGGCACATCCCGGAAGTGGTTGAGAAGAGTTTTTTCTCCATGGCAACCAGGAGACGCAGGACGCAGCAGCAGCAGCAGGTGAGTAACCGAAACATAAACCACTATTTTCACCAAAACTTATTTGAATTTGATCGAAACTCCGGAATATAGATAACATTTGTAAGTTTGTAGTCACAATATCCTCTGTTTAATACATTCAGGCAGCTGCTTTTGAGTCGATAATGTATAAATAAAAAAGTATTGATGACCAACGTCCGTGTTTGGCACTGAATCTTTCAGCCATAGGAGTAAAAATATATTATTTACTTAAAAATAGTATTTACTTTTATTAGGTTTAATAATGATTTTTTAGCTGAAAGCGAGACACTACAGGTTTATTAGCTATTATAATTTAGTAGTAATTAAGTACAAATGAAGTACAAAAGTAGTAATTAAGTACAAACTCCGCCCACTTCACCAATACACATTTACCCGTTTTTTTTTCACAATTAATTTTTTTCCCTATATCTTATTAGAAGTATCTTATTGTTATTGTAAATTATGTTTGGATTTAAGTTCGATTTTATACTGGATTGGCATAACATATTTTTATTGATATTTTCAAAGCTAAACAATAAAAAAAAATTACGACACGTTTTACTGTTAAAGGCTTTTCTGCATGTAAAAATATATACGGAGCATGTAAATGTTCGTATGATCCATTCAATTAGACCACAAAGACTATTTATCGTGGGTAAATACAGGTAAATCGCGCGCGCGCGTGTGTGTGTGTGTGTGTGTGTGTGTGTGTGTGTGTGTGTGTGTGTGTGTGTGTGTGTGTGTGTGTGTGTGTGTGTGTGTGTGTGTGTGTGTGTGTGTGTGTGTGTGTGTGTGTGTGTGTGTGTGTGTGTGTGTGTGTGAGTGAGTGAGTGAGTGAGACTAAAGAGCTTAGTAAATTTTATATATATACACACGCACACGCACATACATACGTACATATATACATATACATATATACATATAGTATATAATATTTCAGATAGAATAATGGCAGGAACTTCTCGGCATGACCGGGAGATGGCAATAAACGCTAAAAAGCAGCTTACTGAGTGCACGGACCCATTGGAGCGGCTGCGGCTGCAGTGTCTGACGCGTGGATCATCGGGGATTAAAGGCCTCAGCAGGTAAATATATTGCTTTACAAATACATTCATTTTTATTGTGCTTAGTTCTTTCACTGATTCCAAAATAAAAAGTTCTGTTGCACAGATTCCACACCTCAATTTATTTTTAATTAGACAGCATCCTTCTTCTTATTATTCTTCTTATTATTATTATTATTATGCAAAAAGATATCTTGGGCTTTGAAAAGCATGAAAGAGACAGAGATTGGTCAGCTACAGTACCTTCCTCCTCTGTGGGTGGGGTGGCCTGCGGGGGATTTTTGGAGGGGAAAAATATGTATTACCTGAGCTGATAAATTCCCCATTCATCAAAAATCATTAGTCAGTGTTTCACAAACACACAAAAAAAGTTTACTTTACTCTAAAAGTACTTTGTATTTGGTTACGACTCCACTAATAACTGCTGCTACTTATGGCATACTGGATCACACTCAATATCTTTCATTCATATTAAGCAACTGATTAAGCAAAAGAAGAAACTGTGGAAATCTCTTTGCAGAACATGAACATTATTAGAGTATATGGAGTTGTCAATATCAATAGCATGAAGATTATTCTGTGTATATACCGTGTATAAGCATGTCATATGTACCTGTTGCTTGTTCTCAAAATAATTTCAAATGAATTTTGTCTCTGAGGGTTTTCTATGTGTTTTCTGGTTTTCCTCCCACCTCTTAAACCGTACTGGAAGGCGATAGGCTACACTACAAACCCCTCCAGGTGTGAATGCTTGCATGCATGGGCTGGCATCATATTTCTCACTTCATGCCCAGTGTAGCCTACAGTTCCACCATGACCCTGAACAGAATAAAGCACTGACTAAACAGAAATATATGAATGTTATTTTAAACTAAGTTTCTTGCAGTACACAGGCATTGACCATCTTATTATTTAGTTTCAGTCAGTATAAAAAAAGTGAATTATTTTAGAATGCCAATCTTTTATAGGATTAGTCAGGAGAGTGCTGGGTTTCTGTATCTTGACACTGTTTACTGAGCAGGATGATAGGAAATGGGTGGAGTGTGAACGTTCTGCTGTGCAAACAATTCACACCTCTCCACAATAACACTGGTACAGAGTTACCTCTCTATGTGCGAATGTGTGAATACACTGACTGGCATCATATTTAGGGTGTTATTTGTACTCACTTCATTCCTAGTGTAGCCTCCGGTTCCGGTTCACAGGATAAAGCACTGACTAATCATGAAAGAATAAACATTATTTTAAACTTTTCTAACTGCTACAGAAACACTTTTAAAAACTGGGAGCTAAAGATCTCACTGGAAAATTCGGTTTGGTTATTATTAGCACCATTCAGAGCGTATGTGTCCAAATATGTAAATAAAAGGAAATAAGGTGGGTGTGTTCAGGCATTTAATGTTTCAATTTGCATATCTTCATGTGAATTTAAAAATGTAGGCGTTTTTGTGCCTTCTGTTTTAATAATTTAGTTCATAACGCCTTTTTTGTTTCAGAACTGTTAGGATTCACACTCCTACACTAACGCATTATTAAAACAATTGAAAGTTTAATCAATTTATGGAATAAATTATAGGTTCAGTAATATTGGCCGTATGTATTTCTTTGTATTTACAGAATTTGGCAGATGCCCTTATCCAGAGCTTCGTACCAAACTGCTCTATCACTGAATACATTAACTATGGTTCACTAGGTTACAGACTTCAATACCATAAGCCTGAAACACAGTTCACAGTTTTTTTGTTTTTTTTTAAATATATACACATACAACAAACAGGAGACAAAGTGCTAGTTCAAGTATTTCATGGAAAAGTAGGTCTTCAAATGTCGTTTGAAGACAGCCAGTAACTCAGCGGTCCGGACCTCGGTGCCAGAACAGAAATGAGTCTTGTTGTATACTTACCCTGAGAGATGGTGGGACCAGTCGAGCAGTGCTGGTAGCTCTGAGGGTGTGAGGTGCAGTGCGAGGAGTGATGAGGGCTTTGAGGTAAGAGGGAGCTGGTCCATTTTTTGCTTTGTAGGCAAGCATCAGTGTTTTGAATCTGATGCGTGCAGCTACTGGAAGGGATCTCAGCCTGTGGAGGGATCGCAGCAGTGGGGTGGTATGCAAGAACTTAGCCAGGTTGAAAACAAGTCATTTTGGATCATTTGACAGATTGGGTTCATAGGTAGACCTTCCAGCGGTGAGGTACAGTAGTCCAGTCTTAAGATGACAAGAGACTGAACAAGTACCTGGGCAGCCTGTGTGAACAAAAATGACCTAGGGTTAGTCCTAATGTTGTAGAGAAGGAACTGACATGAGCGTGTCACATTAGCAACATGCAAGGAAAAGGACAGTTGAGTGAAGGGGAGATCAGATTGTTATGCAGGGATATAGCAAGATCATGACCTGGGGATGAAACACCTGGGATGATCAGCAGTTCAGATTTGCTAGGATTGAGCTTCAGCCGATGAGCCGTCATCCACGATGATATGTCTGCCAGACATGCTGAGATCTGAACAGAAGTTGTGGTATCTGAGAAGGGAAAGAAAAGATAAGTTGAGTCTCATCAGCATAGCAGTGGTAAGAGAACCCGTGTGAGGAAATGACTCCACCAAGTGAGTGAGTATACAGGGAAAAAAGGAGAGGACAAAGTATTGAGCCATGTGGGACACCAGTGGAGAGTCTGAGTGGAGCAGATGTCTTTCGACATCTTTAGTGACTTTCCAGGTAGGAAGCAAACCATTCCCACGCTGATCCGCAAACCCCAAGACTCCTGAGGGTGGACAGTAGAGTCTTGTGTTTGAGCGTATAAAACGCTGCTGAAAGGTCAAGGAGGATGAGGACAGATGACAGCTTTGCTGATCTAGCATCATGTAGTTTCTCAGAGACATCCAAAATGGCTGTCTCTATCGAATGTGCTGCTTTAAAGCCAGACTGGTTGGGATTTTGCAGGTTGTTCTGAGAGAGATAGACCAGTAGTCTAATAGTCCAATCTAATTGTCTAATAGTCTATAGACAATGCATTCAAGAATTTTTGAAAGAAAAGTGTGAAGTGATGCCGGTCCGTAGTTACTGATATCTCAGGATTTTTTCTTTACCTTGCTTATATCTCTTTGTCATTCTCAACATATCTTGAAACATGTCCAGTGTTTAGTCTGACTGCTGTGTTTGTTTATTTTTAGAGCTTTTCGCATTATGGATGACGACAAGAGCCGAACACTGGACCTGAAGGAGTTCATGAAGGGGCTGAACGACTACGGCGTTCTCATAGAGAAAGATGAGGCCATTGCACTTTTTCAGCAATTTGACAGGGATGGAAGTGGACAGATTGACTTTGATGAGTTTCTCCTCGTTCTCAGGGTAGCAACAAGAAACTTATTTTATTTAGCCTGTTACACATTTTTTATATTATAAATGCATTGACATCTAATACTCATGGTGTGAGTATCTCAGCTGACCTGAGAGCACTGAGCAGTATTAGAGTGTAGATAACAAAGTGCCATGCAGTAGAATGAAGGAAGCACGTGTCTCAGTGCCCGCAGAATCCCTAATCCCTTTCATAACATTCATGCCATATCACTTTGTGGGCTTGCTTATATTGCTCAGCACACTTACCTCAGCTGCTCTCTGTTAAATGTGCTCTTTAATAACCATAAGATGTTTTATTAAGTTTCTTGAACTCTAGGAAGGTTCTTTAGATCATATTGATATTTTTCTCAGAGAGAGCAGTTCATAGTCTGCTTTGCTTATATTACCATACTGCTATTATTTGTTGTTACAAAATAAGCATTGTACCATACAGTACATATTATTATCGATGCAGCCTTGCGATCACAGCCACCAATGTCCAACGCGAGGAAGGAGGTGGTCATGCAGGCTTTCAGAAAGCTGGACAAGACTGGTGATGGCGTGATCACCATTGAAGATCTGCAAGGAGTGTATAATGTGAAACATCACCCTAAATATCAGAACGGGGAATGGACTGAGGAGCAGATCTTCCCCAAATTCTTGGACAACTTTGATTCCTCGGATGATAAGGATGGCAAGGTGGGATAACACTCAAAAATCTCATCTCATATGATCTCATCTCATCTCATCTCATCTCATCTCATCTCATATCATATCATATCATATCATATATATATCAAATCATATCTGGAAGGAATTAGTATTGTATTATATCACTCATGGTTATAAATGTTTCTGGAAATAATTCAAAGAAGATTTCACACAACTGTTTTCCTTTTACTGTTTTTACATCGGATACCGCTGAATATTGCTTGCTGACTGTACCCTGTTTTGTGCATCAGGTCACTAAAGAGGAGTTTTTAAATTACTACGCTGGTGTGAGTGCCTCTATTGACACTGACATCTACTTTATTGTGATGATGAAAAATGCCTGGAAACTTTAAACTTACGTCTGCAAATGTCTGTCCCAGGGTAAAGTCCCACCGGATGGAAATCCTTCTTCTTTAAAAACATCAAGCCAGACTAAATCAGCACATGGAAAACAGATTTCTAACGTACCTGTCCTGATTCAATCAAACCAAAATCAGTCCTGTGACATTACGCTATAGACGAGACCAGCTAGAGACTGTGTGGTAAAGGTCATTAAGGGCTGTCTGTAGATTATAAACCCTAAAAGGCATGGTTTATTGAGTAAAAAAAGTATATGCATTTATTTTGATACAGAGCTAGATATGAGCTAAGCTGACTAACAGCTAACCTGAAGTTTACGTCATATCAGAGCCTCATTTCTTATTCAAAATATTTATAATCCTAACTGCTGATGCTGGATACTGTAAGATAACAGTGTACCTGAAAGAATTTATAGTTCTATCATAAATATTCACAAGCTTAGCTGCTGATGTTAGCTAGCTTGCTAATATTAGCTAACCTGTCAGACCTTCTGAAAGAATTTATAATCATATCATTGACTATATCATAAATATTCAGAATCTTAAGTGCTCAAATAATATAAGCTAACCTATCAGAGCTTCTGAGAGACTTTTAAGTCATATCATTGACTATATCAAAATATTCAGAATTTAAGCTGCAAACATGAGTCGGTTTGGTAAAAGCACAACCTGACAGAATTTCACAGAGAATCTTTCATGTATTAATGTTAACCGTTTACTGTACATATTTTTAACCATTACCATGAGCAAACCTAACAGGATTTCTAAAAGGATTTTTAATTTATATTCCTAAATGTTCTTACCTGCTAACAGTCAGCTTGTAAATTGAATTTTATCCCATCAGGATTTCTGAGAGAATGTTTGTTGGTTTCATTTCACTGCCAATGGACACAAACCATTCCAGTAAAAAATAAATAAATAGCCCCACAGAATAAATAACTTCACAAGTTCTGATGTCTGTATAGAAGGTTCATAGCGTTTAGTTTTAATTACAGACTGCTTATGCGTTTTAATTGAATCAGGATCTGTGTTCACAACACTTGTAGATCTTTTCTCACAGCATAACATCAGTTTGAGAAATTTCAGAAATAAAAATGCTTCTAATGTCTTTCCCTACTTTCCTTCTTTGGATCCACTTTCCTAGGCTTATGGCTGTTCACAAAAGACACAGCAGACAAATTCTTAACACGGTGCAGTATTTCTCAGTGCAGTCAAGCAGCAGTCTCTCTATCTCTGTTATCTGAAAAAGGCAGGTGATGTGGCAAACCTGCTCCATGTAGCTTTTCTGTCTATTTAACTGTTGGCTTATTTAACGTTCGCACCTGCTTGTGTTTTTAACTGAGAAATACTCTTTTAGACTACTGCAGCCAGAAATGATCAATTACTCATATGACTGAACATGGGTACTGTAGTGTTTCTGCCTGGGTCTGTTGGGCATTTTTATCTATTCCTTCATCTTTCCATTTCACTGTGTAGCTACAACATGGGTGATGGAAATCTTTTTATCTTTATAAGGGAAAAATGTAGTGATCTTAGGGGGAATTTGCTTGGTGGAAATAATTTCATCCACTTTCCTCACTGTAGGTTACAAAAGAGGAGTTTTTCAACTATTACAGTGGAGTGAGTGCGTCCATCGACAGCGATGTCTACTTTATTCTGATGATGAAGACGGCATGGAAGCTATAAGAGTTTTCTAATCTTATTTTACTTAATTTATAACATATGAACATTTCACTGTGCTTTTGACATTTTATGAACCCCCGATTGTATAGAATAGTCACTTTTGTGATATTTGTGAATCATCAAGATTTTGACCTTTGATTTCCCTGTTGAGTATTCACAGTTTTGGTTCTTGTATTAGTAAACCTCTTTGGAGCTGGTTTAAGACTGATCACAGAAAAAAGCAGTGGGTGCAGAGATATACAGATAGACCTTAATGCACTCACAGCTACTACGGATTTAGCAAAGCCGATCTATCCACTGGTGTTTTTTTGTGGTGGAAGGAAACCAGAGAATCCCATGAGGTAATGAGCATGAGGAGAGCATGGGCTCAGGATGGAACCAGGGAGCTGTGAGGCAGCAACACTACCCAATGTACCACCTTGCTGCCCTACAGTTACCTTATTATTGCTGGTGTGTGCAGTGTACACTGGGAACAGTGTTAAACTAAATGAAGGCTGCTCAGAATTTGCTCATATATGTATACAAACCCAGGCACCTTTTTTTTTTACACTACACAACATTGTGATTTAAGTAAAACGCCAAGCCCTTAATCTCAGCTGGGCCAAATTAAGGACCATTTTACCATTTCCTTCCAAACACACACCAGCCGATAACACTTCCTGGGACACTTGTGGACGAGCAGTATATATTCCAGATAAATCTTAGACCTGGGTGAGACTCCTAGAGGTTATGATGATATGCTTAACAACACGTGCATGCTTAATAATTTGTAACTAGAATAGAAATATCCAGTGCTGATTCACTGTCGATTGAGGTGTGTTGACATTTGCAATAATACAAAAAAATTACATTAAAGATACAATTAGTTACTTTTAAATGTATTCCTAAATCTACAGGATGTCCGAAAAGTCAGGAACCAATGAGAATATGTCATTGGATTGTGACATTTTGGCCACCCTTTATAATGATCATCCTTTAAAAAACACTACAGCTTGCTTCAGGCTTCAGTTACATTATTTCTGGGACAGAACTTTGCTACCCCCCACCCACACACACACACACACACACACACACACACACACACACCTTCGTCACACTAAATCTGCTCAGCTCACCCTCTTTGCATAAAATGCAAATCATAAGGCATATGTAGTTTCAGTAGAGAAAATCTCATCATCACAATCTTCCTCTTTAAATCAGCTTCATAATAAAAAAAACAAGTCTTAGGTTTTAATATGTTGTTCTGTTATGCAAAATTTTTAATAAATGATTATTGCAATGTACTATACACTGTAAATGCTTTGTGGTAATAAAAGAATTTCTTTTAAGAGATTGTCAGAGATGCAACTAAGTTACAAACAGTGATTTGGAATATATCTGAGTATATATTTATCTTTACAGTCAACCGGACACAGTGGGCATAGTTTATCAAGCTGGATATGATCAGATTTATTTGTTAATGGTTTGTGGGCAGTGCTTTCACATAAAACATGGTCTTTATGAATATCCAGTTTATTTGGAATACAATCGTAGAAGTTTTTTTTTTGGTTTGGTTCAAATTAATAACCTGAAAGTTATCATTTAATAACAAATCCATAAATGAAGTTAAATAAGATTAAATACTGTAAATAAGACGTGATATCTACATATACGTATGCTTACAAAAGAAAAGCAGGGTTACCTTTACCTTATAACTCAACTATAAAATGTTATTGCATTTTGGCATATTGAAATATTGATAAATGGGGATAAAAGTTTTGGATACATTTTAAATTGTATTACAAATATTTCATATATATATATACACACACACACATACAGTATTTATAT
Organism: Tachysurus fulvidraco; assembly: GCF_022655615.1. NCBI lineage: Eukaryota > Metazoa > Chordata > Actinopteri > Siluriformes > Bagridae > Tachysurus > Tachysurus fulvidraco. Next base: position 9,127,251 of record NC_062538.1, on the reverse strand, counting down.
AAACTTAACATGGTAATGCTATTAAAACCTTTGCCATCTGTGCTGTTGTGTGAGAAAACATTCCCCTCTGACTTACTGAACTCGTCATACAAAAAGTAGAAGAAACAAAATGAAGAAATTCCGTGTAGTCACTGTCTTTACTGTAATAGTGACTGAGGTTAGCAGCTGTGGTGGTTAGAAGGGCCCATGTTTGTAAATGACTGAACTCCAAATATGCTAACAGCTTCTTTGTACCATCCTGACATCGTAATTATGAAATGTTTATAACATTTACATATGTTTCTGTTGGAAAAGCCAATTCAACAGTAGCTGAGGTGATGCTGCACAGTGTAGTTTCGTACAGTAGTTACATACATACAATACAGAGTCACAAAGTTGAAGAGAAATACATACACTACATACATAATCTGGAGGATAAAACACCACTTGAAGATAACATGTGGCAGAGGTTGAAACAAAAAAAACAAGATTGCACAATACATTCTATGCGGTTTTACTTCCTACATTTAGAGCCAACTGAGCAAACAGAGTAATGGATTGGCCTTCAAAATGGCATCTGGGTTTCCCCCCAAAAGAAAAAAGAAACATTTCTTGTTTCGACATTTTTTTTTAGGATTTACTTAAAAAGACTATCACTACAGGTACTTATAAATTAATCAGAATAATACTTAATAGGAAATGCTAGCTTAACCTTGCTAGCAGTATTGCAAACTAAATGACAAAAGAGCCATAACTAAACTGAAACTACATTACCGAAGCTACATTATGCATGTTACTATGTCAGCTAATTAAAAAAGCTGCATGTCAACATTTAGGTTATGTCAGCAGAGAATAATGCATTTGAGTCATTTGCTGTCAAACGTCAGACAAGACGTAGCAACATAAAGGATTAATACATTTTTTTACATCAAGAAAATGTAAATGTTTTCAGAGCTAACTAATTCAACAAACTGTGAGCTGCTTGATTCGAAATAGGGAATGGCTTCTATAGAAACACTAATGTTTCACTATCTTTATTGGTTGCTAGGATTAACAGTAATCTGCTAAACTTCCAACACCGGTGGTTTTACAGATGATGAGTTTCTCTTATAAGAATCTGCACCAACTTTTCTCCTCCACATATACTGTAGCTCAGTGGTGCTATAATATGATGACTCATGTTGTAGGTATAAAGGCTTGCTCTGGCATGTACAGAAAAGGAAATTACACTACAACACTGTTAAGCATTTGGAGTTCAAGCTCATGGTTTAGAGACTTTCAGAGTAAATTAGCAGCGAGCGATATTTAAACCAGTTATATATTTGTCTTCACAATCTAACCATGGTTCCTCGAAGTCAGACAATGACAATGAGGACCTGACAATCATGCATAATATCCATCTTTGCATCAATCGGCCATTTGCTGATTATTTTATTGATCTGGTTTCTGGTTCCATGAGGATAAGAGCAGCCTGAAAAAAATGAGCAGCTAACTGTGAGAGATTTACCCGTTTACCTGAATTTCTCTCCATCTCACTGGGTTTTATAGAGGCTCGACATGGTGACATATGTCTCATCATTTGAATGTCTTTGTAGAGCCGTTACATTTTTACAGCCAGGGTTATTGTGCACATCCTCAGCAGATGCACTTTCGTCTAACAGCTTTAGTTGGGATGTCTCCGATTCCAGACTTTGGTCCTCATCATCATCCTGCTTCTCAAACGTTGAAGTGGGACGAGAGGATTTCAAGGCCACGACTTCATCGCAGGATTCTGTGGTGTCACTCTGGTCATCACCAAACTCGGGGGTGAACTTCTTCTCTTCAGTGTAAACCACTGGATAAATTTTGAAATCCTTGAAGATTTCGGGGCTGAAACTTACAGGTAAATGCTGTAACACAACGGTTTATTAATTCATTAGTTTCCACCTTGATTTGATTAGTGTATACACACCTAGTGATAATAAATCGTAACTTGACTTTTCCCACCTTTTGTCTGTGGATTTGAGCGAGAGTGTCCTTTGGTCCTGGAACGTCAGGGAAAATGCAGGTCTGTATCCTAGGAGAGGCAAAATGCATAGAAACTCAAGCCAACAATAAAATCCAAACATTATATGCAATCTTTGAGATGAAAATTCCCTCACTCATTCTTCCATCGATAAATCAGAAACGCAATCACAGTCACCACAATGGGAACTGGGAGGAGCTTGTACAAAACAGAAGGAACCCCTGCAAATGAAAAAAGGTCATCAACATCACCCTAGTGTCACTCTATACTACTGAGTGTTCTTATATTTTTATAATTCAGGGATTATATGGGACTATAATCAATAAGCAAGTGTTTACAACTGCATTGTAAACTATAAGACATTCTTGTTCTATAGGAAGACATTTTTAAATAATTATACTAACAATAATACCACTCCTACTACACTTCATGGCATTTGTCTGATGACCATATCCAGAGACACATTTATCTCATTTATACAACTAAACAATTGAGGGCCTTGCTCAGGGGCCCTGCAGTGGCAGCTTGGTGGTCCAGGAATTCAAACTCACAACCTTCTTACCACCACTTGCCCCTGCTACCACTACCAGTGCTACTACAATTACTACAACTAACACTACTACTAGTACTACTACCTCTCCTACTACCATTGCTACTACTACTACCACTAATAATAATTATAATACAATTGTGTGAAAATGTTGCTTGAGACAGGATCATTCCCCAGATAGGATGCAGATCCATCACAGGGTTTCATACAGATACTTTTACACAATAGGACTGGTTTAGACTAGCCAATTCACCTATCAGCAATAGGTAGGAATCTCCCATGCGCACAGGGAGAACACATGACAGTCCAAACAGGCAGTAACCTGAACTCAGGATGAGACTGCAGGCCATAACGCTGTGAGTCAGCAACGCTACCCGCTGCACCACTGTACCACTCTTATATTCTATAGTTTATCTACAATGTTAAAATGTTAGAAATATTCAATGTGGGACCTGAAAAAACCATAAAGCAAACATCAATATTTAAAGAACGTGTGCCATTCTCAGGGGACAGGAAAATGTGCGTGTGATAAAGTGGAGAGGAACTGAAACTGATTAGAGGATATGAAAGATGTTTGAGGCTGTGATATCACATACATAATGGAGGATTTTCTACTTTTTTTTGCGTACTAATTACTCGAAATATAAACGTCACAGAAACCTAGTGTGTCTGGTTGATGTAAATGAAAGTATTTCTCATGTGGTTCTATGGGTTTGCACTAACGTTTCACTTATTTATAATAATCTTTTGTATATTTTTATGTTCAGAATTTCAAGTGCTTAACTGTAACACATTAGTGATAAATTAGTCCAGATTATTTTTTTTTCACATATGAATGAATGCAAAAAAATAATATATTTGTACAAGTTATGTAAAAGAATATAAAATACTTAAAAGGTACGATACAAGAATGGCAGTGAAAATAAGTAAAATGAAACCATAAAAGATTTAAGCACTGTGTTAATGTTAATATTGATGGTAAATGGTAAAAAAAAAAGAAATCTTTCAAATAGAAAGCTGTATTCACAGCTCCTAGGGATTAGCAGGAAGCATGCTGAAGTTGCTTGTAAGGGCTGTAATGCTTCAAGAGATAAGGAAGCCATAAATGAGTCAGTAAAAACTTTCATTGAAAGTCATTTGAATAAGTGGGGGGGGGGGGGGGGGGGGGGGGGGGGGGCGGGGATATAGTCGGACTTTCTACTTCCTCTTTAAACATGTAATCTTGCATTCTATTGCAACAGTAACTTCTTGAAAGCAACAGCAACATGCAGAGTCATGCTAGTGTGTAGTAGTGTAATAATCTAATGTTTTCATTTGCTGTTGAATTACTGATTTTCTATAACAACAGCGAATCATAGCTGCTCATGAATACAGCATCACTTCTGTGGATGGAGGACAATAAACAAATTCAAACAGTGTCATTTTTAAGATGAGATGTTTCCATGAGCGTTTAATCATGGGAAGACATGGGAATTTTGTCACTAATAACTACACACAAATTGCGCTTTAGTGTCTTTTTGACTGAAAGAGAAATAAAAAAATGAAAGATGGTTGATGGAATGTAGATTCTATAGATTCTTTAATGGATGTGGGCAGTCCACATTAAACACGAATGGCAACAAAAAAACTTATTCATCTTTAATAAAGAATTGAAATCATTGGGAATCTGTGGTACTGAAATAATTAGCCACTATAAATGAGGAATGTTTAGACTTTTCTTTGGAGCTGATTCTAGTAGTGTGGATGTATTAGGTAAGTCATAAAGGAGTCTCACAAATCTTAACATGGTCCACTTTGAAGCTCTTCACCCTGCTCCACTTGGTCCAGGGCCCGTCGAAATAGTCCACAGGTTTGGCTCTGACACGTACGCTGTATATCCCACTGTCTCTCAGTTTGTCTCCCCCTATGCTCATTTGTTGGTATGCCACTATAACTTGCTGTCACAAAGAGTATGTTATTGTAGAATGTTGAGACAACTTACATTTGATTTACAAACCTATGGATCTAATGTAAAGAAATCAGAAATCATTAAAAAAGATAATGTCACCTCTTTAATGCTGGAATTATTTCCCCAGAATTCCACTTGGAAATGAGGTTGAGTCACATAGAAATGTTCATATCCTATCTGTATAATCGCCTCATCAAGCTTATATGTAGCATTTTCAATCTCAGGAGTTGTAATATTTACTGCAATATATAAGTAAGACAACAGTTATTAAATCAGTGACTCCAACCTTGGCAAATAAAGCAGTCAAACTCAACCTACCTATTTTCGGCAAATCAATCTTTTGTGTTTGGAGTCGTCCTCCTTTTAAGTAAATGTGCAGTTTATAAATACCTACAGGACCCAGACCCTCAAAAATGAATGTATTATTTTCCATAGTTGCATTGGTACAACTAGGTTCCATTTCTGGACTAAAGATAAAACAAAAGCATTCAGTCAAATTCATTGAAGATGAACAATTTGCAAGATGAATCTAAGAGAAATACATGAATAGCACTCAGTACCAAAGTCTTGCGAATTTCTCACATATGTCGAGGTCATCTTCCTTCAGAACGCAGACTAGCTTGCTCTGATCAGACTGCATCAACGACCAGCATTCACTGTCAATTGACTCTCCTGTATCAGGACATGAGGATTAAAAAGATCAGGAACTACATGTTCCATGAGGTTTCGGTTCCCTCATGTAGTCATATGTCTACTTACTACTACTACTACTACTACTACTACTACTACTACTACTACTACTAATAATAATAATAATAATAATAATAATAATAATAATAATGAAAAGTAAATTGAGATTAAATGGAAAACATAAAGCTGTTTTTTTTTAACAAAATGCAAAATATTTGTGAAACTGTTTACATACAGTGACCAGTTAGTTAATAATGTAGTAACTGCTTATAGAGGATGTTAAACATCTACTGGAATCAGGAGATAATTAGATTAATGGATTCTGTGATGACTCTTTATTCCGCAAACAAGTCAAACAAAAACATTGATCCAGTTACTAACCAGTAACATTCTTAAAGAAAGCAAAACTATATAAATAACAATAAATGTCAGCTCACTTGTGCTACATTATAATGCCTCAAAGACTATGTAAAGAACGTTCTACTTTCTCCTCAGGCCAAAAAATGATGTAGCTGTATTTGACTGGCATAAGAAACACTTACCATCATCCCCACTTTGAGAACAAACTACAAATGGATACAGTATCAGAAACATCCAGAAAACAGTCGCCATTTGTTAGTCTGTAATATTCCGTGAGATTAGAGATTAGAAAACAAGCAGCACAACATTGCTGTTACAGATGAAAGTAAGTGGTTAAGCCCATGCTGTTGCTGTTTGCTCTCAGTATTTATACCACAGAGCAGAGGAAGAGGGAAGGGAGAGAGAGTGAGAGAGAGAGAGTAAGAGAGAGAAAGTGTGTGTGTGTGTGTGTGTGTGTGTGTGTGTGTGTGTGTGTGTGTGTGTGTGTGTGTGTGTGTGTGTGTGTGTGTGTGTGTGTGTGTGTGTGTGTGTGCGAGAGAGAGTGACAGAGAGAGTGAGATTGACAGAATGACAGTGAGAGAGTGAGAGACACAGAGAGAGTGACAGAGTGAGTGAGAGAGAGAGTGAGAGAGAGAGAGAGAGAGAGAGAGAGAGAGAGAGAAAGTTTCTTTATATACTTTTTGCTCTTGCTGTTTTATACATCTGCAGAAAAAAAACAGAGGTCCATTGCAATTCAGTCAACGGTTTGCTTAGTCAGAGATCCCACAGAATATTACACACTGACAGAAAATCTGGACACCGTGTTATATGAATAATCTCAGAACACAAAGTACTGTATTGTCAAATATGTTCTGTATTAGAATACGTGCTCATTACACACTGTTGTTCTTTCAACTGCTTACTGCTTACTGGGTCACCATAATGGATCATATGGTCCACATATTTGATTTGGCACAGGCTGTACACTTCCTGACACAACCATCCCATTTTTACCCGAGCTTGTGACCAGCACTGAGATTTGCAGGCACGGGAGTCTTCCGCTGGACCAGCATGGGTCTGTGCTCAGTATAAAGACATGCATGACATATTTCATATAATTATATTTCAACACTGTGTTACAGTTTAATATGTTGATATATGGCATTTGATAAAAGTGATCCGATATACAGTATGTATATATATATATATACAGTATGTATATATATATATATATATATATATATATATATATATATATATATATATAGTATATATATATATGTATAGTGTGTGTGTGTGTGTGTGTGTGTGTGGGTGTGTGTGTGTAAATGAATACTTTTAGAGTCAAGTCAGATTTGGAAGATCAAGAAAACTTACTAGAGGAACTGCTCATAGACTGATTAGATATATAAAACACAACATCTCACCACTACCAAAGACATGCAGAAACCAGTCCACTGGTTGCATGCGTTGCTTGCACAAACATGAGCTGCATGCAAAGAGTTTTCAGAAAAGCTTGCCTGAGATCTCATCATAAAAATATGCAACACAGCACATTGATAAGCAAGAAGCGTTCAGAAATACTCTTCTGATAGATCTCTGACTACAGCCTGTATAGATTTACTGAGAGAGGAGCAAATCATCTCAAGAATAGAATACCTTGCTCACTGTTAAGTCTCATGATTACTGTATTATACTTTGCAGTTGTTGTAGCAGTCAGTGATACTCTAAATATTGTACAAACAAAAAGAAGATGGATTCTAACAGACAATCCTGAAAGCCAGTTTCCCCAAAGTCAGTGAAGAACTGCAGCTAAAAAAAAAACAACAACAGATATTACAGAATTACAAGCAAAGCAGATCTGAACTGCAGTTTCCAACTACCTCGCTTAAATGAGTCATGTTTTGGAGCGGGCTTCACAGACTATAATGTTATTAATAATATAAGAGTAGAAGAATATTTTTACAAATTAGTTACAAATATTTTCTAAATGCTAAAGCAGGAATACTAAGTTTGTTAGCTGGCTACAAGAAACACTTGGAATCTGCAAATTCTTCCAAAGTGGATGTTATTACAGTAAGTACTGCAATATTCAGTATTTTTAAGATTCAGCAAATAAACAGTAATGTTGCATTAAAATGTGCCAAAATATAATGTCATCTTTTGGTTTGCTAACTATAGAGGTTGTGTTAAACTTTTCAAGTGATTTCATCATGGGCCAAACGTTTGCATAAGACACACTTTATTGTGTTTCGTTCCCAGCTTTTACTTACAGTAGTTAAGCTGCAGAGAGCTAAAGCAGCAGTAAAATAATAACAACAATATTAATAATAATAATAAAAACAAGTCTCCTCTCAACACTCCAATCTGAAAAACAAAAACAAGTGCTAACCTGTTCCAGCCCACTTCCTGTCACCTCTGGTAATTGGGTTTACATCAGAATGAGGCCAACTTAAAGGGAGGAATTACTCTGCACATCTCTGATCTTCTACTGAACTGAACACAAGTAAAACACAAGATGTTGACATGATAGTTGTTATAGAACTAAGCACTTTGTGGTCTTGAGGATAGTCATGGTCAAATGAAGTAAACCTAGGCATTAAACTTGATGATTGATGGCATGTGGAAAGTCGAGACTGTGGTTATGGTTGTATACTTCCTGTGTCAACAGCAAATGCTGAATCTTGTTCTCACTCAAGGAGCAAATTTACTGCACTTAAACCTATGGAAGGAATGAAACCCTTTGGGGTATGTAATGTGATGTGGCCAGACGTAGGCAGATTACAGATTGCTGACACCACAAAAAGTGATTATTTTCATTGAATGGCACTTTAATGCACTTTAATGGCCTTTAATGACATTATTTTCCTTTAATTACAATTATTCATCCACATGTAGTTACATTTAATATGCTTAGGTTACAGTAGCTATAAAGATGCAGTTTCTTACCAGCCTCTTTTTTCTTCTCTTAAAGTCAGCAAGACAAAGATAAGATGAGTTTAGCAGAGCAGAGGCTTTAAACACTGATCCTCTGATAACTGACCAAGAGCCTTTAACCACTGAACATCCACAACACCTTATGAACACTCAGATTTTACATAAATTATATAAAACCTACGTCTATGTGTATTCCTAATGGTATCCCTGAGTGTTTAAATACAGTCACCTGCCTTGTCTCATTCAGGTCAATACCTTTTATATGACTGGTATCAAATATTGTCTTAACACCTTCTGCATGACACTGAAATGACTCACTTCATATCAGCTTAGAATCTGACACATGGAGGTGTTATAAGTACAGTTTCCTCACTTGCCTAAAATGTGGTCAATAAGTAAAGCTGTTTAATGTCTAAAGCTTTTTATTTGGTTTAGCTATAAAGCTAGGTTTGGCAGGTATGGCAAAACCTTTGTGAGGGTCTGTACTAGGGGTGTTTGAGGCACTGAGTAAATTAACATGTTATACATGTCAGTAATTTGTAAATGATTATTTATC
>NC_062538.1:9088247-9113247 GCF_022655615.1 Tachysurus fulvidraco | reverse complement strand
TGGTAAGGCGACAGCATCCAAACATCTCAGTTCACCAAACACTATGCCCATGAACAGTCCAGATCTGTTCCTTTACGTAAGAACATCTATACAAAGAAAGCTATTATTAGAAAGCTTTATTCTTTAATCAAAAACATACCTCTGGATGTATGTGGTCCTAGTACAAGCAGATTATTAAGCATTCACTGTTTAATGTCCTTTACACATTCCATCATAGCTGTGGATTATTTGTAAGGACATGGGGGGGTCTCTTATTTACTTGTTTTATTGTTTCCATGTGGGCGGAGCCACTCCCTTACCTGTGTTCCCACCATGTCACCTGATCCTTGTTAGTCCTGATTACTTATACAGTATATGTCTGTTTAGTTCTCTTGGTCTCCGTGAGTCATTGTCTCTGTTCTTATGCTTTTCACACCAATGTTAATGTTATTGTAGTCATGTGTACTCTGTTATGTTTACCATGTTTGTTATGTTTGTCATGCTTATGTGTTTTATGTTAGTTAGGTTAAGTGTTGTTTGATTAAACAACGGATGCACTTGAATCTTGCGTTTGGGATTGTTATTACTTCAGGCGGACGAGCCACAAGCGTCCGCCCTCGGTGGCGGAAATCCCCGTTTGTTACAGCAAATTTAACGAGAAAAGCAGTTTATGAATTTATGAACTGATAATGATCAAGAAAATAAGACCTTAGATAATAGAGGGCTGTCCTCTCAACATCTCCTAACATGAACAACATTTTCTAGCCTATCAAGTAGAAAAGCATGATCAATGGTGTTAAAAGCTGCACTATGATCAGTTAACAACAGAAAGAAGACATAACCTTGATCAGAGGCCAGTAACATGCCATTTACCACTATAACTAGTGCTGTCTCTGTGCTATGTTGAGTCCTAAATCCTAACAGATAGCAGAGACAGATAGATGATTAAAAGTCTAAACCCTGACTGTTCTGTAACAAGTATCATACTGTAGTTACCAGAAAGGGTCAAGTAAAACCATGGTGCACAAAGTGCACTAGCAGAAACATGCTAGTGTTATAGAGATCATGAAGTACCCTATTAAATTTGAATAATATCATGACTATTTTAAATTACCCTAGTAAAAACATGGTAACATTTCTTTTACTCTGAAGTACCACACTTAGAGTCTACGATTGACATTTAGGTCTACGATAGTAAAACCATGCTAGCATCAAGAAAAGGTACCTGTATCAAAACGTATCACTGTAAAGGTTTAGTAGTATCAAAAATATATATAATAAAATCCCATATGAAGTGTCAGTGTAAAACCATGGTAGAATCATATTAAAACTCCACAAGTAAGTATCGTAAAATATAATTTACGATACTTAAAGGAAAAAAAGATAAGTACTGTATTATCATGAAGGACCATGGTTACCATAAACTGCCATATTCAAATTATGGTAGTTTTATAGTAACCCTAAAGTACCACTGCAACACCATGGTTATGTCATAGTTATCATGAGCATGGTATGTACTAGAGCAGTGTAATGGTTACCATAAATTTCATTGCTAAACCTATGGTAGTGTCTTAGTTACTATGAATGACCAAAATAAACCCATGGGAACATCATGGCAACCATAGGAGTACCACAGTAAAAACAGGTAAGTGTTATGGTTAGCGTGATTTATAAAACTATAGCAGTACCATGGTAACTGTAAAGTATAACTGTAACATAACTTCTTTGAATAATTTTATTTATCCTATTCACATTTTACTTTATTTAATTTATATATACACTTTTATTATATATATATTCTCCATATACAAGTCGTACAAGCATTTCACTGTATAGTTATGTATGTGACAAATACAACAAATCTGAATTTGAATTTGAAAGTACAAGCGCAAAACCAGAGTACCATTAAGTTACCATTAAAGGCAGGGTCTCCGTTGTTTGAAATCCTATGTTGACCTATAACATCACCAAAACAAACACGCCCCTAACCCAAATGGGTCCCACCCGTGTATTGATAGCTCCGCCCACACATACATACGTAACCCAGTCAACTATTGGAAAGAAATGTGTCTTTATCATAGCTGAAGGGAAGAACAATACGATTGCAGATAAACAAACAAACAAAAATGACACACAAGCATAATCATGCAAAGGACAAAGGCATATATTAGTTCTGTGTAACAAAGCAAAACCAACGTTACTCACCTATCGAGAAGGAATAAAGCGGCCTCTGCGTCTTAAGTAAAGTTGGCCGCATGTAGAGTTTCCCGAGTCAATAACTCCTGAGCTAAACGCCGTTACTACACAAAACACGGTTGTAGCTGAGTCTCTACATTACTACGATAGAAAAGAGGTGTTATTTGTGTCGTAACAGCGTTTAGCTCAGGAGTTATTGACTCAGGAAACTCCAACCTGTGAATATGCGGCCAACTTCCCGCTCCTTCAGTTCTCTCCAGCGCTGGAAAGCTGATCCTATATTAACACGTCCTACTTCTTACCTTATCGTAAGTCTTTCTTCGCTTTCTTTCTTTGTTTTTATCCTCCATTTCAATGTTAAAACCGCTTTCTGCTGATGTCACACATGCGCACTGAACACTCTCTCTGCCGCATATTGACAAGCCCCGCCCCTTTCTGCTCATTGGCTACATGTTTGTTTTGTTTTTTGTTTATTTTTTGGCCCGAATCAGTTTTCTGAAGAAAAAAATTTTTCTCAAAAATCAGAGACCCTACCTTTAAGTATGGCTATAAATTTACACCAAAGCATTATTATGGTTATTGGAAAATGTACCCCAGCAAGCACAAAGTACAGTCTCACTCACCTTTAAGTACTATGGTTAACCACAGTTAGCCAAGGTTAAACCCGTCTAGCATTATAGTTACGAAATACCATAGTCAACCACAGTCAATATTCCTGATAGTACTGTACCAATAACTTGAAGCAAATGATGTATGAATATTTTCCATATTACACATGTGTTGTTAAAGAAATATATCCTAAACAACATACAGTGATGACTTGAATGATGCTCTACATTTGGGGCTATGGTGTGCTTTTGTTTTTGTCATATTGTAACTGTAATAGTGATTAAAACACTACAATTTGACTTCTTAAGAAACTCAAACAGACTACAGAGCTGGAAATGCTGTGTATGGGGGTGGGGGAGAGAGTGAAAAGTTAACTGGGTGGAGTGATTGGGGTGAGGGATGAAGAGCTTGTGCTCTCGAATGTGTCCGTGGGCGTTTGCTGTGGTTAACTGCTTGAAGACAAGAAAATGAGTACGGCGACGGGGAAAGGGGGTAAAGCACCCCTGCTCAGTTGTACTGTGCTTTGTCATCTCCTTCTAAAAAAAATGCACTGATTGGTGCATTTTGTCTTTCACCTCACTGCCGCTGTGGTGGCTCTCGAAGCGGCCCAACTGCGTCGGCTAGACAGTGAAAAGTTGTGCAGTAGTGTCAGTACAAAGCATGATGCTGTTTAGAAGAGGTTTCACGATACAGGATGAGAACGTCAAACAAACCCCCTGAAACCACACACCCATCACTGGAGGCCCCTATCGCACACACCATCTCTGAACAACAGCTTCAGAGCTTGCTTTATCTGCACACAGTTCTTTTCTGCACTTTCTATTTGTTAACACTGGGATATGTTTTTTTTCTTCCTACTTTCTTCTTTCCAGCCTCATTTTCATCTCCTTTTGCATCCATCCTCAGCCCTTCAGCTTTCATGGTACTTCATGCCACAGTCTTGAGGTTGCCTATGTGGGACACTATAAGTACATAATATACTGTACAGCAAATCCACAGTGCTGTTGAATTTTCTATTATATTCTACAGCTTCAAGGCAAAGCATAGGTTTGTATTGTTGTGTTCATTCTCGCACCTTAGTAGCAACAAATTTCTGTAGTTTCTGTGGTAGCAACTGTGAAGTTTTCTGTAACAACAACTAAAACAGGGACTTTTAGGGGACCCACTGTATCAACAGGTTAAACAACAGGGTAATTATTGGTCTGACCTGATGCTGATTAAACAATTTTAAGAGGAGTCTTAGTGCTTGCAAAAGTCAGTTTTCGCAGGAAAATGATGAGCTGCATATAATGTGCATTTAAGAACAAGCCGTCTTCTTATTTTTGGTCTTACGAACTTCAAAAAAGAACAAAGAATGATTGCTGTAAAAATTTAACTCATTTTCCTTGGAACAAGATGAATAAAGCACTTTTCTACATTAGTTTTCTTGTTGTGTTCTGCATTTATTTCAAATTTTTAGGTCTCGTCTTTTTCCTGTTGGGAAAAAAAACTCTCATTAAAATATGTCCAGTATCTGATAAGTATAAGTATGTTTTTTTTGGTGGTCTATTATTGAAATGGTTCCTGATATGTATTTTTAAAGGTCTTTCTAATGGTATTTAATGCTATCTAATAAAAGGTTATTAATAAAAATATGCAGAAATCTGATGGAGACCAATCAAGCTGAGAATTATGTGATGTAATTTTCCTTATCGATTGTGATAAGGTTTTTTTTTTTATATATTTTTTTTAGGTTTCTTACCTAAATCCTACACACAACATGATATGAAGCAAGTACATGCAGAGTAAAAGTATAATAGAAATACAGCTGATTCTAAGATAATGAGAGAACATAATGGAGATAACAATAAAAGATGTCACAATTGCCAGATGTATACAACATGGAACAAAATGTGCTAGAAAAGCTCATGATGCATGAAAATCATATCACCACAGGCTACGTGCAGATGGACTTATAACGCAGACACCTGTCAGCAAGAAACCTTTAAAAACAAGGTGAAAAACTGCTGAGGTGACAAAAAGGATGTACAGCCTGAGAATTAATTAAGGGCAAGGACGCTTGTTTGTGACCTTACAGGTTTTGTTTACTTCGTGACTTTGTAAATGGTTTTGCACAGCTGATGACTTCCTGTTCATTTGTGGTAACTAAGCAGAAAATATGTCTGAGAGATATTTAGCAGCATGTTGTGTGCTGTCTGGAACCGTTAACATTGTGTTTGTGGATGGGAAGGAGTGCAAAGCCACTTTCACAAAGGCTTGGTGAAAAAAGCCACAAGATGGGGGAGAGAGAGAAAGAAAAAAGGAGAGAAAAAGAGAAAGGGAGAGAGAGACAGAGAGAAAGGAAGACAGAGGTTAGGTGCAGTGCATATCTGTATGCACACGCTGTAGAGTGGAAGCTTTGTCAGAATGTAGATGTAGTATGTATAGATTTGTAGCACTGCTGTTCTACTAGTCATATATTCTCCCAATTATGTTCTCAGACACAGGCATTCTCCAACTTTTCGCAAGTCCCCATTTATCTGTATTCCACTAAACCCCCTGAGCACAGATTTATTTAATGAACATAACATTTCAAAAGTATTGATGTATTTAGCTAAATATTTAAATTCAATTCAGTTCTATTTGTGTGGCTCTTTAATCAATTTATAGGGTCACAAATCACAGTATCTATAAAAATATATGAAGCATATAATAAATATAAATGCATTTATAATAAGCGAGGGAGAGGCAACTGTGACAAGGAACAACCTGATGATATGAGGGGGAAGAAATGACACCAAAGAGTATGACTGTAAATCATTTCCCTTTTATAAAGTGATTCTACTATTGCTATGAAGTCTGTTTTGCTTTTAACTGTTCACTGATGGAAACTTTTGCAGTAATCGTAGTTATAAGCTATCATACAAAATGTCTTCAAATGTCAACATCTAGCACTTACATTAACGCTTAAAAACAGACCAAAAAAACAACCTTGTGTGGTATATTGACTTTTCTTGCTACATCACATCCCCAAAAGAGTTTTAAGACTGATGGTATTCTTAGTCTTTCATCCTAGTGAACCAGTATCAGGATATATTTATTGAAAGAAACTTCTACACACTTCTGTATGTCTGGAGAGAGACAGAGAGAGAGAGAGAGAGAGAGAGAGAGAGAGAGAGAGAGAGAGAGAGAGAGAGAGAGAGAGAGAGAGAGAGAAAGAAAGTGTGTGTGTGTGTGTGTGTGTGTGTGTGTGTGTGTGTGTGTGTGAGAGAGAGAGAGAGAGAGAGAGAGAGAGAGAGAGAGAGAAAGAAAGTGTGTGTGTGTGTGTGTGTGAGAGAGAGAGAGAGAGAGAGAGAGAAAGTGTGTGTGAGTGAGAGAGAGAGAGAGAGAGAGAGAGAGAGAGAGAGAGAGAGAGAGAGAGAGAGAGACACACACACATCAAACAATGTCCCATAAATATATATAAAAAAATGTTTTTGCTTTGTACTGTAAGTGCACCTCTTTGCATGTGTTGCTGTGTGTTACCCATCACCCTGTTTGTGTAGGTCATGGTGCATAATCTTGGATAAACATGACTGTGCAGTCATAATAACATCACCAACAGGGATTAAGCTTTATCTTGTATTGTGAGTTGTGAAAGTGTCATGTTTTGGCTAGAGACTCACATGTTCATGCTCCGTTCCAAGCCACATAACACCAGAGTGGTAAACACATACAGTATAGCACAAAATCATTACAGAATCATTACAGTTAGTGTTCTTACTTTAACAACCTTCCTCACGGTTCCTCAACAGATACACTCTCTGCCAGCATCATGCTATTTATGTTCTTCAACTCAATTTGTGTTCTTAAGCATTAACTGGCTGGTCAATTCCCTAACTCTTGCAAACCTAGCTAGTGATTTACTGTCATTGGTCTACTGTTTATGATGTAATTTCCCGGTTCAGGTACCGACGCACGCTCAGACACTATGTTGATGTGATACGCAAGCTCAAGTAAGCATGAGAGGGATTTAGTTTTGATTTAGAAAGATTACAAACCACCAACACCCCCCCCCCCCCGTCTCTCTGTACTGTACTTGTGTGTGGTCCAATCAAAAGTGTCTGCTCATTACGCAACATTAAGTATAGAGTGTGCTGAATACATACATATCAGTTCCACTGGGTTTCTCAAGAGAGGAGAAGAAAAGAGAGGAAAAAGCTTTGAAGTAGAGAATTTGGCCTGATTGAATTATTTTTCCTAATATTTTGAGGAATCAGCCAGGCTTTTTATCCCTGAACGTTCCAGCAAAAAAAAACAAAAAAAAAAACATATAGGGTACCACCTATATAAAACATATATAAGAAGTACCACCATTTCTTTTTGTAAACTTCTGATTCTTTAAATATAAGTTCAGTAGTTATTTTTCCATAAGTATTTTCTATTATAAGTGATATAAATGCATCTTTGGAATCGGAATAAATCTTTAAACGTATCCGTCTCTTATTTAAAAATCTGGAAAGTACAAAAGTGAATGTACTGTATATGGAACATTTTGCAGACTGGAACACATGAATATGTTCAGATTCATTCTCATGTAAACTCATCAATTCTTTATTTGAATTTCGTAGGAATTACATTACATTTCATTAGATTAAAAAATGTATTAACACTTAGAATTTGAGTTTATTTTTAAAAAATTAATAAAAAGTAAAAATAAAAAATATATTCCTGATTGGCTGTTGCATGTTTACTGTTGTGGATGAGTTGGTTCAAGTTTTTCAGAAAATGATGCTTTATGAATTTTCACACACATCAGCTTCGAGCCTTTACACAGAATTGTATGGTTAAAAAAAAGAAAGCAGTGAAGGGAAGTAGAATCACCTCGTTGCTTTTTGTCTTGTTGTTGTTGTTTTTTTTACAGCTTTATTTAGAGTCTTGGAAATGACAACCTGACGTAATTAAACATTTATATTTATTGAGTCTGTATAATTATTACTTTGTTTATTTTAATGTTTTGGTTTTTGAGGCCTATAACTAAGTTTTTGCGTTCATGATCACCAACATCCACATCACTCTGTCTCTCACCTGAGGTTAGAATCATTTGCATAGTCTAACCAGAGACTCATCATTTCTTCACTTTTCTGATCTCTGGAAAAAAATGACTGATCAACAAAGTTAGTTCAGTTGGTTAAATATTATGCCATTTGGTGACACTAACCTTGCACGAAAACCCAAAAAATACATAAATATGAACTAATGAACCATAGCTTGAGTCTTGAATTAACATGCAGGACTAAACAAAATGAAATATATGAACTTGGTCTATAAAAAAAAACAATGTAAATGTGATAGCAGATGTTCCGAGGGGTTCAAATCATAAAGCACAAGACAAAAACAGGTGGCTGTTCAAGCCAGGAGATGTGACTGACCCAAGTCAAATGCAACAACATCTAAGACTAAACCACCAAGAATTAATCTTATAGAAGTCTGGTTGTACCTGATAACAGATTATAGTGTCTGCTAAATGAATAAATGTTACTGCAGGGCTATTTAATTAGTTTGTCATGGGGCCAGGTCATGAAAAGCATCCCAAATGAGGGGTCAGAGAGATACTAGAGTGATGAAACAAGAAGAATATAGGAGCAAATATGGTGTATTTTTTGCACCGTAAAGCACCCAAGTAAGAATTTCTTTGTTTTGTGTAAAAGGAAATGATACTGACAAGATTTTATGTGTCATCATCCTGTCAGTCATCACATCTCATAGAAAAGGCTGCTCACTGCCACTCGCCTGAAGTCACGGGACTCCTGCTCTGTGCTGCGACTGCGCCTCACGCTGAATGGAAGAGTGTAGAGCCTACTTCATAATTGTAGAGTTTGTTGTCCGACTGAACTAAATTTATTCTAGAGATGTCTTTTTCACACTAGGCCACTCGAAGGACCGGAACGAATGACCTTGGGCCACCAATTGAATAGCCCACTGTTCCTGTATTCATTTTACCCTTATGAGTAAATGAACAGAGCCAAAAACCAACCCAGAGCATGTACCAGTTCTACAGTGGGATTAGCTGAGAAATGGATGGAGAATTATACACAACAGTACAACAGGGCTGTAAGATGTATAGTAATAGAGGCTAATGGGCTTGATATAAAATACACAAGAACACAGACATTTTTGTAGCTGATCATTTTTGTTTGTGTTCACTAGTGATACATGTAATTATTTTATATGCTGTTTGTGTTGTAGTACAAATTTTTGATGCTATGGTTAAAACCATGTTCTTTTGTAATCATGTAATTTGTTCCCGAATTAAAAATTCAGTTTGTCTGTGTGGTTAGTAGTTGGTTAGCCATTTCGAAACTTTTTCTAACACTTTAGTGACACAGATAGTTAGTCTGAGAAAAATGTGCTACTAACGACATAAACTAAAATTATAGACTCAGCCAGCTATTTTACTTCATAGCAAATGACAGATATGAGCCAACAATATTTTGTTAAATAGAATAAAATGAACATTATGGGTTTGTGAAAAATGCCTCAACAAACGAAATGAAAAAAAAAAAAAAGAAAGAATTGGCAGAATCTCTTTCCAAGAAAAGAAATAAAAATATAGAGCCACTCAGTGTTGAGGAAAATGTATTACTAAAAAGACGTATTACTAAAAAGACTGAATTATAAACAAAACAATGTGGATTTTTCTCTGCATAAATTAAAACGAGCTAAGAACAGAGGTAAAAATAAATAAATACATTTCTAAATTCCCCCACGAAATTTGACTGAAGTCAGTTAGAATCTTTAACATGGGGAAAATTTTCAACTGAAACATGACGAGCAAACTTGAACATTTGATGCATCGATTTAACCTGAAAACAGAGCACCAAAGTCTTCTTTTTCTGGTACTGTATGGAGGCATGGGTCTGGACTTGGTGGAAAGCTAGCAAAGATCTTTTTAATTGTTCTAACATGGTTAAGTTGACCATAGAACATCAAAAGCATGTCAGTCACCGTTTTCTGGAGCAACTGGGTACAGCACAAGCTCTATGTATTTAATGATTTGTGCTGATTGAGACCTCTGGTGCTCACACAGAGTAATTGCATTCTAACATAATTAATAAAATACTGCAGTCTTGTAGTTGATCACACATGTATTTACCTGACTATATATGTAAATGATATGAAATGAACCAAACTTTATGCTATAAGAAAATAACGATGTGGCGGTGTGACGGCATCGTTAGCTGTAAGTGATTATTTGAAATATTAAATTATATGAAATATTAAACACTATTACATTTCTCAATTATTTTATAGCACTGCAGTTCTACCTCATATTTATTGTAATATTTAACTCTGCACATATTTTTCCCTCCTTTGTTACTTTAACAAAACAAAAACGTGAACAATGACATATTAGAACCAATGAGATAAACCTCTAATTTACAGTATAGCTGTGCTAATGCAGGAGCCACGAGTATAAAAAATGTACACCTTCTGACCTTCTTTATCAGAACTGAAACTGACTTTTCCCAGAATAAACTAGTAATACTTTTGCCGTAAGCCTGGTATTAAGTTAGTCAGGACTCTGTTGGTTTTCAGTCTGGGATGTTAGGATAACCTTCCACACAATTTTAGTGGTTGAAGATAGACGCCTTTAAATTGTAGATACTTATGAACAAACCCTTGGAGCATGTCTGAGAGCAGAGTCAGCATATACTTCATGTCAGCATATACTTTGAAGATATAAGCAGTTGTGTGGAAAAAACTAAAGCATTGTTTTTACTGTACATGTATTGTATCAAAAACCTTTTATACTACTTTTATTAAATTATTGCTCCTAATGAAAAACTACCATGAGCCATAAACCAAGCTTGAGGAGTGTGAGATGATGTGTGTCATAATGTCAGGATCTATGAATTTACATGAAAATAATGTGCCATTTCACATATCTAACTGGCTAGCAAAGTTTTGTAACCTGTTAATTTACTGATACACGAACTAGTCTAGTCTAAATTATTTCTGAATGCAATGTTCTCTAAAACAGATCCGTTCCACAATGAAGTTATGAGTTAATATCAAACAGACACAGATTTCTATTTTAGACACTTTAGTATGAACAGCTTCATACAGCATTTGTTCAGACATCACTATTGTTACATTTCATGACAAGTGGTCAAGAGGTCTGGAAAAATAACACCCGAGAAAATATATTCCTTAAAATATATACACACATGTTTCTCAGACTATGTAAAGAGATACACAATCAGAGGGAAGGTTTGTGTGGACAGGGTTAGTGTTAGTCATTCAGGGTACAGAGCAACACATCAGAACGATACACATCCTCAGGAAAAGATGGAAACCAGTAGGACATCCAGTACAAAGGTGTTTTCCATAAATGTGGTGAAAACATGCCTGAGGACAAACATACAGAAAAAAAAAATCCTATGGCACTTGATGAGATTTTGAATGAAATACATGCTGATGTTAATATGAAGGTAAACAGAGACGTGAACTTGACCTTCAAAACCTTCAAATTAAAATTGTATAAAGTAATAAGCACACAGGGATGAAGATTGCTGTAAAACCGTTTCACCTGTGAATAATAATAATAATAATAATAATAATAATAATAATAAAAACATTCACAATGTAAATATACCCATTATATATTTACACCTGAATAATATGTGAGCACAACACTGACATCCACAATGTTCTTATTTTTATTGACTGTAAAAAGGGTAGAAAGTGGCATAAGTGAGACCACAGCACCTGTTCATGCTATTTAAAACTTAAGAGGCAGACAGAATAAACCATGACCTGGACAGATTTGTGCTATTTATACTATATCTGATTTTATGGCACAGATATACGTTAAAAAAATTTATAATAATAATTAAAAAAAAGAAAGAAAAAAAAAAGAGCTCAAATATTTTTGCAAAAATATACAGTAAAAAGAAAAAGTGTTGCAGCTGTATCAGAAAAGATTCGCTATTCCCTTTAGAATAATGTTTTAGCATGGTTTACAATATTTTCATTCTATTCCATTACTTTTTGAAGTATTTCATAATGATCTAATTATATAGTATATATACCAATTATAATGTATATATAATATATGTCTGACTTCACTGTTGTCTGATGGACAGATTCACACTTCGATGCTGTAACTACTTCTTTAGATGTGAATTAGATTTCTGGGCAACCAATACACAAGATTGAGCAGCACACTATAGATATTACTTACCCTGTTGGCAAGGATATACATTTTTTTGTCTAACTCTGAAAATGAAGAGGTTTGAACACACGTGCTGCAGTCTTTAACCCCATGCAGACATATTATTTACTACAAAAGATGCTGTCTACCTCAGCAGCAACAAAGATATTCTGAAGTCTCTGTGTTACGCAGTATAGTGGAATGTGTGTACAGCAAGTGTGCAGCTTTCCCAAAACTGATTATCGATATGACAAAATAAAAGAAACAAGAAAAAAAATAATAAATAAAAAAAATGAAAGAAAGGCAAAATGCGTAAACCTATGTTCTAACTAAACCTGCTTGTTTCTAGAATTCGGTGTTGAATTCTTTATCCCTGCATTTCACTTGCAAAGATCTTTCATCAACACAGAGAAAATTCCCATTTACCTCTCATCTTTTGTGTAATAGTTTATATCTGTTTGTACCTGTCCTGTCCTGTCTCCTAGACCTCTTCTCTGCACCACCATACAACTCCTGCTCTCAGGCTTATCTCAGTGTGTATTAGAAGAGCTGTGCTAGATTCGGGCTGTCTTGGATCTCATAAAGAAAAGGACTCATTTGAATGACGGCGTCTGCAGTGCGGTGGATTTACCTGGCAGCTAGGAAAAATTCAGAAAAAGTATAGACCAAATTTAGAGCTAGGACTTGAGAAATGAAAGTGAGGGAAAACTAGACCAAACCTTTAAACTGTACAGACAAAAATCTGCACTAAAGCTTACTTAATATCTCATGATCTCCAGAGTTCAGAGTTCAGCTCTTACACACATTCTACCCTGCCTGTTTTAGCCCAAACAGTAACCAGAGGAAAATACGTTCATAGAAAAGTACTGGCATTTCCACACTTTCTCTGAACACCTCTCAACACTGTAATTCTTCTATCAGAATGACTCTCTCTAGCTTTGTCATGGTGTTGGTCAGGGTGTTTGTTTGCTGGTTGCTGAGGCTCTGCTGCATGGGGTTTGCCCTCCTCCCTGCTCTCAGGCTGACTCAGTGGAGCTCAGGGAGAGACAAACAGAAGAAGCAGAGAGACGTCAGACTCTGCCGAGGAAGTCCAGGTTGAGTGAGGCAGGGATGTGCATGGTCTCTAGGCTCAAAGCTGAAGGCGTGTAAGGGAAAAGCACGGGGAACGTGTGCTTTGTGTCCACCAGGAGCTGGGCATTCTCTGTACGGCCTTGTAGAAGATTCTGGAAACAGAAGATTCATCACAGATTCATTGCAAAGAAAGAAAAAAAAACTGGCTTTAAACAAATAATATTAACATTCAGGGAATGGGTAAAAGTGAATTGAATATCTAAATTCTTAACATTTCACATATGGTGTGCTGTTATGAAAAAAAAACAAAACAAAAAAAAACCAACTAATGGAGATATTGCTGGAGATACCACATCTGATTTGTTTATTTTTCACTTAACAGCATGTCTCGTACTGTACTGAAGACTTGTTTGTTGTGGAATACTGTTACAAAGTTCTGACACTAGAAACTCCTTCCATGAACCTTAATAACATCTCTTCTTGACAAACTTTCTGAACAAACAGATTTAGGAATTGAACAGTGCTGTTAAACCATAATTTAGCCAGCTACCTTGCTTAATTTTTATTTTAGATAACTAGTGTACCTGTATGTCTCTTATAAAGGACACAGTGACCCGCTCCTCAAACTCGTTCAGTGGAGTGTACAGGTTCAGGATCTTCACAATCTGAGGAGGTAAAAGTGCAGGTTAAGGGTTGCACCTCAGAGATATACTATGAATATTAAATACATTTTTCTGTCTCCTACCTGTTGTGTGCTAAGAATGTTACACATGGAGCAGATGGCCTCGGCATCCTGAATTGTCTTCTTCTTCACCTGTAGCAGCTGAGCAGCCTGGATGAGGGGCTCAATGGTTGACATAATATGCTTCAGGTGAAGATTTCGTCCCCTCAACCACTCCTCCATCTGAGTAATGTTGTACCTGAATCAGTAGGATAAACAACTGTTTTTAAAATTACACCACATATACCTTGAAAGTAATTCCACATGATTCTATACCTGAGCTGCACTATAGAGTGAGTGACACACGGTTCAGTACCTGAGCTGCACTATAGTGTGACACACGGTTCAGTACCTGAGCTGCACTACAGTGTGACACACGGTTCAGTACCTGAGCTGCACTACAGTGTGACACACGGTTCAGTACCTGAGCTGCACTACAGTGTGACACACGGTTCAGTACCTGAGCTGCACTACAGTGTGACACACGGTTCAGTACCTGAGCTGCACTACAGTGTGACACACGGTTCAGTACCTGAGCTGCACTATAGTGTGAGTGACACACGGTTCAGTACCTGAGCTGCACTATAGTGTGACACACGGTTCAGTACCTGAGCTGCACTATAGTGTGAGTGACACACGGTTCAGTACCTGAGCTGCACTATAGTGTGACACACGGTTCAGTACCTGAGCTGCACTATAGTGTGACACACGGTTCAGTACCTGAGCTGCACTATAGTGTGAGTGACACACGGTTCAGTACCTGAGCTGCACTACAGTGTGAGTGACACACGGTTCAGTACCTGAGCTGCACTATAGTGTGAGTGACACACGGTTCAGTACCTGAGCTGCACTATAGTGTGAGTGACACACGGTTCAGTACCTGAGCTGCACTACAGTGTGAGTGACACACGGTTCAGTACCTGAGCTGCACTATAGTGTGACACATGGTTCAGTACCTGAGCTGCACTATAGAGTGAGTGACACACGGTTCAGTACCTGAGCTGCACTACAGTGTGAGTGACACACGGTTCAGTACCTGAGCTGCACTATAGTGTGAGTGACACACGGTTCAGTACCTGAGCTGCACTATAGTGTGACACATGGTTCATTACCTGAGCTGCACTATAGAGTGAGTGACACACGGTTCAGTACCTGAGCTGCACTATAGTGTGACACATGGTTCAGTACCTGAGCTGCACTATAGTGTGAGTGACACACGGTTCAGTACCTGAGCTGCACTATAGTGTGACACACGGTTCAGTACCTGAGCTGCACTACAGTGTGACACACGGTTCAGTACCTGAGCTGCACTATAGTGTGAGTGACACACGGTTCAGTACCTGAGCTGCACTATAGTGTGACACATGGTTCAGTACCTGAGCTGCACTATAGAGTGAGTGACACACGGTTCAGTACCTGAGCTGCACTATAGTGTGACACATGGTTCAGTACCTGAGCTACACTATAGTGTGAGTGACACACGGTTCAGTACCTGAGCTGCACTATAGTGTGACACACGGTTCAGTACCTGAGCTGCACTATAGAGTGAGTGACACACGGTTCAGTACCTGAGCTGCACTATAGTGTGAGTGACACACGGTTCAGTACCTGAGCTGCACTATAGTGTGAGTGACACACGGTTCAGTACCTGAGCTGCACTATAGTGTGAGTGACACACGGTTCAGTACCTGAGCTGCACTATAGTGTGAGTGACACACGGTTCAGTACCTGAGCTGCACTATAGTGTGAGTGACACACGGTTCAGTACCTGAGCTGCACTATAGTGTGACACACGGTTCAGTACCTGAGCTGCACTATAGTGTGAGTGACACACGGTTCAGTACCTGAGCTGCACTATAGTGTGAGTGACACACGGTTCAGTACCTGAGCTGCACTATAGTGTGAGTGACACACGGTTCAGTACCTGAGCTGCACTATAGTGTGACACACGGTTCAGTACCTGAGCTGCACTATAGTGTGAGTGACACACGGTTCAGTACCTGAGCTGCACTATAGTGTGAGTGACACACGGTTCAGTACCTGAGCTGCACTACAGTGTGAGTGACACACGGTTCAGTACCTGAGCTGCACTACAGTGTGATTGACACACGGTTCAGTACCTGAGCTGCACTATAGTGTGACACACGGTTCAGTACCTGAGCTGCACTATAGTGTGAGTGACACACGGTTCAGTACCTGAGCTGCACTATAGTGTGACACACGGTTCAGTACCTGAGCTGCACTATAGTGTGAGTGACACACGGTTCAGTACCTGAGCTGCACTACAGTGTGAGTGACACACGGTTCAGTACCTGAGCTGCACTACAGTGTGATTGACACACGGTTCAGTACCTGAGCTGCATGCCGGTGCTCCAGGAGCACACGTCTTTGCGCAGCAGCAGGTTGTTGAGTGAAACGGCATTGATGCTGTAAAAGAGCTGGCGCACAACCTGCTGGCTGATCTCTGGATCCAGCCCATGTTCGCTCATCTGTGTGTGAAACTGACTGAGCTGCTTGATCAGAGCATCCAGTGTGTAACCTGATGGTCCACCACTGTCACAGTCTACACTGGATGAGCGGTTCCTGTAACCCAGAGGCTTCACTCCAGTCAGACTGCCACTCTCTAACATGGCCGACACTAAGGTTGGATGGAAGAAGGGGTCAGATTAAGATTCAATATTTATAAAAATAAACTCATATTGATTTGAGCGTTTAAAGACAACATTTCTAGCACAAACCGATCATGGGCTGCATCATGTTCTCTGCAATTCTAATTAGCTGCTGGTAGATCTGGATGCCCAGGTCACTCAAAACCTGCCGGTACTCAGCCAAGTCAAAGTTTTTCAGACAGTGTTCGTTCTGTTTAGGTGAATTCTGGGTCATGAAGGTCTGGGAGACAAAATCATACAAAGTTAGCAGGTTAAAGATTTAGGCCAGGTTTTTAGTACTGAATATAAAAAGTTTTTTGCAGGCATTTTCTTGCCTCCTCTCCGCTGTATTGTTTCAGGCAGTGCAGCAGTCGACTTGTGTTCGCCAGCCAGAAAGACGTCATCTCGAAGTCTTCACTGTTTTTCTGTAGAGCAATACAAATGTATTTAAACTGCGGTATCAATAATCTGTAAGCTGAATTAGGAAGATACAAAAAAAAACAAACTTTTTTTCGATTATTAATTAATGTAACCGGAAAGCTTTTGCTGCATTTTGTTAGGAAATATATTATGACCTCACAACAATGATGCACAACATGAAATTTAGATCAAGCTTTGTCTGCATTAGATTTGTTAAGTGATAAACTGATACTGGACTCTTTACCTTGAGAAGTTTCTTTATGGCATTAATGGTGGAGGTGAGAAGAGAGTGCACTTTTTGGTCATCGTTGATGTAGTCTGCATGACGGATGCACATGAAGAGGATGTACGCTGGGAGGCAAGGTACTGTAGCAGAAACCATCTGGGGCTTCATTTCTGACACACACACACACACACACACACACACACACACACACACACACACACACACACACACACACACACACACACACACACACACACACACACACACACACACACACACACACACACACACACACACACATTGCATAGCTGTTTTAAAGATCTGTGACTATTGTAGTTAAAGCACAACCAAAACTAAACACATTGTGATGCATCACAATGTTTACCAGTGATAAGCATCCTGATCAGCAGAGCCTCGTCCTCTTTGTGGTACTCCAGCATGCCCTCAAAGTCCTTCTCCTTCCTCTGAACCGTGGCCTGCCTGACCAGCCTGGGCCGGTTCACTGCTGCCTGAGATGCTGCACAACACACAAGTATAGCTTAATACCATCAACACCAATTAAAGTGAATAAATAAATCTATAGAAATCTATAGAAATTCAAAAAAAAAAAAAAAAAAAAAAAAAAAAAGGGTAAACCTTCAAGCTCCTGAACTTTCTTGATATAGATCTTGAGCTGCTTTTTAAGTTTCTTCTCATTTTTCTCCAACTTTTCCATGATCTCCTTGAGGTCCTGAAATGCAATACACACATACACACCATCATCAAGGAAAAATATTCTCAAAAAATGAGTTCACTTTAGTCTTGTTTTTCTTCCAAGTGTTGACTTTTTATGCAGGAATAAATTAAGTAGAGTGAAAATATAAACATGCCATTATTTATTCCTAAATTATTCCAGATATTTAATGTGGTTGCAAAAATGTTTCTCTTTCTGAATATCTTTTGTTTTATATTAATAACCTCTATTTGTTTGTAGATAACCTGTAAAAAGTTTTCAAAAACAAACGTCTGTGTCCTATAAAGATTCAAATTCTCTAACTACAGAAGGATGTTTACAGTAAATTGGTGGAAAAAGTAAAAATAACTGTTGAGCACAAATTCTAGTGTTTTCCACTTCTGTGCAAAAAAAATGGTGTAAACTATTCTATTTCCATAATCATTTCATAATCACTCACTTTACAATATTTGTTTACCTGTAAAAAGTGAATATCTTTGTCAATCCTGTTTATAAGATAAAGCTATACACATCTATAGGGGTTTATCTCACAGACATACTTTCATATCCATAGAATTTTCTGGATTTCCAGAACGTAACAGTGTAATTTTTAAAGCTAACAGTTTCTGGAGTTGTAGAAGTGAGGGATGGTTGTGACTGACCAGGTTCTCGTTGGTGAGGCGTGTGATCTCCTGCTGGACGCTGAACTCCACCAGGGCATCAGGGGGCAGGGAGCTGAAATGATTAAGCATCTCCTGCTTCTTCTCCAGATCCACCTTCATCACCTCGATCTGTGTGTGCAGAGCTTCCAGCTCATCCTGGTGTTTTCGGTTCTGGGATTGGAGCTGTCCTTCCAGCAGCCTGACACACACATACACACACACACACAACACACACACAACACACACAACACACACACACATCATTAGTTGAAAATAATCTGAATAAATGAGAGAAGTCACAGCACAAGTCAAGTGTTCATTACATCACAAAAAAGGAGTGACAAAAGAAAGAAACACCCCAGATGCTACAAGATACATTTTCTATGCAAGAAACAGAAAATCTCCTGAGTAAGAAATACATTTTACTTTAAGAAAGGTGCTTGTACTATCTATTCTAAAAAAGTGCATAGAAGTTAGTTGATGAAGGAAGAAGGTAGCAGAAAACCACAGCACAAAAGCACAACCTGGCTACTTGCTTTAGCCCCTGATAGGCCAGGCCAAGCTCCCCGTCTTCATTCAAATAACACCAGTCGTGGCTTTTACTGGTGTCCAAGCAGAGCGAGAAGGAGGTGAAGCAGAAGCACAAACAGAGTCAGAAAAGAGGGAGAAAGAAGAGGAAAAAAGCAATAAAGAGAAAAGGGTTATTTGGGCAAAGGAGTTTTTAGGTACTGTAAAAAGTCTATTTTCTCATTTGCTTCCCACGATGATACTTTATTATGATGATTTTAATCTGCCCTAACATTTGGTCTATGCATCTACACTGCAAGCATTATAGCTTTTCTGACCAAAAAAAAAAAAATAACATAAATATTGAAAAAAGACATTAGATGAAAACTAGAATGTAAGTATGGTATGAAGGCATTTCAGAAATGTTCCACATACTAAACCATCACTGCCAGATGTGATATGTATAACTAAATCCCTAAGAACTGACAGTTAGAAATCAATGAATATTCAATACCTGAGTTATACCTCCTCTATAATCTGAGAGCTTCTGCTGAAACCTGAACCAGCCTAATTAATGCTCTGTTTATATCTTTAGCTGTTTAGTTTTTAAATACAAGGCCTCGCTTTGGGCATAAGCCCAGCTATCAGCTACAGAGAAGACCTTTTCCATCATTACATTGGCACACTAAAAACATTCTTACAGTACATTAATAATAAAGTGGAATGATTTGAATCACCTTTTCGACTCACTGAGACCCTGGTAGGCCTGTAACACCTCCTCCTTGTCCACAGGCTTTTTGTTGTTGTCCCATTCAGTGATGTTGTTGGAGTTCTGTTAGGACAGAATGGCAGGTACATGGTGAGAGTCTACCACATACAAAAAATGCTGTACAGGGTAATTAGGGTACTCATGAACAGTCACTAACACAGTCTTATAATATTAAATTCACCCCTTAATGAACACCTTCTCCTGTATTTGAAACATTTTGCGACTTTGTTTGAGCACGTAGAAATACAAGATAAATCAGGTCCATGCACAAACTGTTCCCAGCAATCCTACAATGCTCAGAATCTTCAGGGTTTTATTCTAGTTGGTTTCCCATGCTTCCACTGAGCATGAATATATGGAATAAACTTTCAAAGTAAAAACAAAACTTTTACACAGAGTCTTAACTGAGCTTTTTAAAATGATGTACAATAACTGGGACTGCACATTGGTTCAGTAGTTTAAAAGCTTATCAGCCATGTATAGTTATACTAACACTCTTACTAATAGTAATAACACTCATATACTAATACATGATACTCTTTGCTAGCAAGATTGAGCAAAAGTCTATAATTGGTCAATAGAGATGTCAATCAAATAGCCTCATGAAAGAATCAGTTGTCGGCAGTGTTTATTAGTGAGAGGTATCTAAACCAACCGGTCTTAAAATCCAGGCGCCTTCATTTCTAAGATTTCTTGAAATGTGTAAATGGCATTAATCGGTTTTCGTTAATTAAAGGTGCTGTTAACATTAAAAAAACTGTTTAAGTTACAGTCACTGTATTAAGAAGTCATGCTGCAATGTGAAAAAACAAACAAACATGGAAGTGGAACCAATAACGAGAGAGGAAGAGAAGACCACATGCTTGATGTGAGACCAGATACCAGATAAACACAAAGGGCAAGACAAGAATCTGATGGCTGTATTATTGAACGGTCTTATTCAACACGCAACAATCTGTCTACAACTTTGGAGTCTTGAGGACTTGAATTGTACACTATATTTAATCGGCACTTAATGCAGAGCTTCTCAAAGGGCATTTACGGCATTTAGCAGAGTGACACCCTTATCCAGAGTGACTTACAACTGAGCAACTGAGGGTTAAGGGCCTTGCTCAGGGGCCCAGCAGTGGCAGCTTGGTGGACCTGGGGTTCGAACCCGTGACCTTCAGATCAGTAGCCCATCAGTAGCCCAACACCTTAACCACTGAGCTACTTCAACCAAATATTAGGTTCATTATTTATTCATGAACAATTATGTCTTGACTATGTAACTGTTTAATGGGCTCCTTATTTTTCAAGCCAACTCAGTAATAAATAAAGATTTAATAATGCTCTTTAGTAATAATAATGATGATGCTTCACAGACCACTTGGTACCAAATCACAATAATGCACGTAAAACAACAAGGAGGAACTTCCTGGAATCCCTTAGCATGTTTTACACTAAACTCATCCGCTACACTACTACAACAAGAGCTCAATAAAAGAATGATCCTAAACAGAAGGTAAAAGAAGCTCTCTGGGATGTGATGTTGTAGTAAACTGCACTCTAAACATAATGAAAGCTGACATAGAGCTGTGCACTGAGGCTGTAGTGATGTGACACTGTAGACTCAGCAGTGCTGCACTTCTCCTCCTCTCTGCTGGGACTTTCATTACCCAGCTCCTAATGGCAGACTAATGGACCTCATAATCACATGAAATCTGAGTGACTGGCCATCGATTAAGTCTGTGTAACATTAAAGGTATCCCTGCAGTCAGAATGAACCCTGTGGTGATGATGTGATTCATCAAACTCCAGTCCAACTGATGAGTCTCCAGAGGAAAAAAATGAAAATACCTGGCAAATCTCACAGGAATAAATGTATCTGCTTTTCTAAAAAGTGGACTGGAAATAACGTTAGATTAAATTTTTTTCTATGCCATTACTTTCCTTTCTTTACAAAGCAATTATTTCATTATGCAAAGGATTTCTATTAAACAAAAAAGCTGTGTCTTAATTTTTCTGCCTATGACTTTGCATTACAAAAATAAAGCAATCAATCAAATGAACCTGTAATAAACTGCCTATTTGATGTGCTGTAGTTTCCCATCTAATTACCACATTACAGTTTTTGTCTTGGAATAAATCTGGGGAGAATCGGGGGGGGGGGGGGCATTTAGTTTCCAATATTACCAATTTAAAAAACTTTGCGAAAAGGAAACCTCCATACACGATTATATTTACCGCATTTGGCAGTGACACTTAACCAGAGCGACTTCTATTTACCCCATTTTATACAACTGAGCAATTGAGAATTAAGAGCCTTGCTCAGGGGCCCAGTAGTGGTAGCTTGATGGACCTGGGATTCAAACTCACAACCTTCCCATTGGTAATCCAACACCTTAACCACTAAGCTACCACATCCTATTTAGTGTGAACATACTCAGAGATATAAAACTCCTTCAGAAATACCTCCATCATATTCAGACTTACAATGTGATTGCTGTTTTCAGACGGCTGTGCGGTGCTGACGATCTGCGTTTTTAGCATAAGGACCTCCTCTTTGCGTATGTCCAGCTCCTCGTTGGCTGCTTTGAGTTGATTGAGCAGAACATTGTAACTGTTCTGCGTTTCGTTGGACGAGCTGTCATCAGACCCTCGATCTGCCAGAGCCTTCCTTAGTTCATTCAAGTCGTTCTTCAGCTTCTTGTTCTCAGACTCCAGTTCCTGCCTCTGCACATTCAATATAAAAGGAGCAAAGATTTAATATATAAACACCAGAAAACAAATTACTGTCTTCATACATTGTAATATAATTTTGCATATGGGTGTGAAGGTGAGTGACGGAGGACGTGAAACTGAATAAAATAATAATAATCTCTGTACGATGGGATCCTTACGAGTGAAAAATATAATGGGTTTGTATATTCTTTGAAAATTAGGCTAATAACAGTAAAACATCATTATGAGTCAAAACTATTTGTTAAAATATTATCGGTGTTCTCTGAACTTCTGTGCTGGTCCCAAGTCCAGGTAAATAGAAAGGGTTGCGTCAGGAAGGGCATCTGGCACAAAACATGCCAAATCTAAACATGCGAATCGTCAGTGTACAAGACAGTAATGAGACCAGCTATGCTGTATGGGTTAGAGGCTGTAGCAGTGAGGAAAAGAGGTCCTGAGGTTCTCTTTAGGAATGACAAGGATGGACAGGATTAGGAACGAGCACATCAGAGGGACAGCTCAGGTTGGCTGTTTTGGGGACAAGGTCAGATAGACTAGATTGAGATGGTTTGGACATGTACAGAGGAGGGAGATGGTTATATTGGTAGAAGGATGTTGGAGATGGAGCTGCCATGTAAGAGGCCAAGAAGAAGGCCAAAGAGGAGGTACATGGATGTGTTAAAAGAGGACATGAAGGAAATTGTTGCGAGAGTAGGGGATGCTGAGGATAGAGTAAGGTGGAAACTGTGGCGACCCCTAACGGGAAAAGACGAAAGTAGAAGAAGAAAATACATCTAGACTTCATAAATGGCATAAGATTTGTTTTGAAAACCTCAGAGACTCCCATGCATCACTCCTATTCATACTGTATGCCTAGACATATATGATACAGTTGACCACCACATTTTAATATCTCGTCTACAGTAAGTCAACTTGTGGGTGTCTGTGGCCCTGTTTTAGAGTGGTTCAGGATCATCTGGTCCACATGTTTGATTTGACGCATAGTTCTACCCTCCTGTTTAATCCAGGCTTGGACCGGCACTGAGAGTTAGCTCTTCAGTGTCTGGATTAGAACCCTGCCCAGGAATCAAACCCGGGCTGCAGAAAGGACATTGTGCCGCTGGACCACCAGGAGGCTTATCACTGCTAACTAACTAATTTACTCAAATATCAGAACAAGCCTTGTAAAAAGGAAGAAGTAAAAATACAAATGAATTCAATTTTATTCTCTGAAGAATGTTAACAAAATTTCTCTCTCAAAGTTTAGGCCATTCTTTCTTTCCAGATGCTGAAGAAAATGATTTTAGGAATATGATTTCTTTAACCCTTGATAGTGTATTATGCAGTAAAACAAACTACGATGCATAGCACATAACAGAGTATCACAGTTCAAGGAGCTTCGGTGCTACAATAAAATGTTAAGACTCTGAACCTTTCTTAATTCTATACTCAGATTAAGTAATGAGTAAGAATGTCCAGACAGATACAGATCTCCGTTTAAATCCTGATTAATTTTCTCATTTAGACTGACGTTGTTAGTGCCAATTAAAAAGACAAGATTATGATGCTCTCACCATGCACAATTCTTACCACAACAGCAAATTTTAAACCATGTTCCCAGATTTAAAAAGGAAAATTAATGCTTTCTTCAGGTTGACATTTTTCACCATGCTTCCAACTCACCCGGAGTCTGACAGGCAGCAGAGTCAGCAGCACCAGCGCAGACAAAGTGCAGCACAAATCAATTAACATGAGCACAGACATGTCGAGTGGCTGTCAGTCTAAAAGAAGGATGTGTGCGTTTGTGTGTGTGTGTAAACCTTGAGACTGTTGTATGCCAGATCTGCATTTGTGTCAGCCTCTGACGTCGAGTTCTTCGAATCGATCGCCTGAGAGATCAGAGAATAAAAAAAAAATAGACAAATTTATAGTGATAAGACGGGAGATGTGTGTCCTATGATATTTATTAATCTGATAAATGCTTATGACCCTGTGTTAAGCGGTGACAAAGTCCAAAGGTAAACAATACCTGTTTACACATTATTTGATTATGGCACTGCCATGTTTTATTGTTAAAAAGAAAGAAAGAAAGAAACAAACAAATGAAAATAATAAAATAATCAGCTCTATAAATGTACTGTTTATTCAAATGTTCTATCATGGCATTTGAGGGCAATGTTAAATTATAAAGATCAAAAGTTATCTGGTAAGCTGCTTACTACAATACTACAATGAGGAACCACAGAATCTACTGAAGAAAACAAATGAGACAAAACATGTCTACAATTTATTAATTAATAACTAAAACGTCTTAAAACCTTTCACCATAATGGAATTGATTATTTATTTATTTATTTATTTATTTTTACAAAAAATCACTTTATAAACAAAAAGAATGACTCAAATTTAGAGTGTGTATGTCACGAACCTTTTGCTTGTTGAGTTCATCCATCTTCTCCAGGTTGGTCTGTAGTCTCTTCCTCTCCTGCTCCAGCTCACGCACTCTTTTCTGCAGTTTCATGAATACACTGATGTCGTTAGCTGCCTTCTCCAGTCCCATGTCCTGTACAGAGACGGAGATAACAGTTAGTCCCATACTACT
>NC_062538.1:9025747-9083247 GCF_022655615.1 Tachysurus fulvidraco | reverse complement strand
GAGGAGAGATCATGAGAGAGACGAGATGAAAAAGAAAAAAAAGAAAACAGAACAAGAAGGAGAAGTTGAGAAAGAGCAAAAGAAAGATGAGACAGAGAAAAAGAGAGAATACCACAGCAGTTAGCAAAGGATCTAAATCTGCGTCCGTACTCAAACACCTGCGTCTCCTCACCTGCGTGCCAGGAAGCCGCGGCCGTATCTCTGCAGCAAGATGGCCGACTTGCGGATCTTCTGGTAGCGTCTCCTCTGCAGCCATCCTCGCACCGTCTTCTGCATCTTAATGCAGGCGAAGCGGAACTTGTCGGCTCGGAGCTTCTCCAGGTACGCCACCTGACCGGCTCGGAAGAAGATCTTAGTCTTTCCGAACTGAAACTTATCTGGATCCTGGATGAAGGACGGAATTAAAAAAGTGGGTTATAAGCTTTGCCTCAGCTGTCAAAAAATATAGAAATAAAAGAAAAAGAAAAACTTTTGTTTGAAAAACATGTAAATGAAAGAATAAAAAAAAAATAAAAAAAAAAACTTTGTTGAGCAATAAAATTGTTTTTGATGCCAAAATCCATCTTTACCTTCATAAATTAAACTTTCATAGGACCTTTAAATATATACAATGACCAAAAAAGTGGCATCTGTCCTGCAACAGTAAGGAACCGCCAACAAAACGTTCTTACTAATAAGAAAAGAATAAAAGCACTTGGGATGAGCTCTTGTACAAAAAAAAAAAATCAATCAATGACAGCATGAAATAACCACACATTTCTGTGATTGTTGCAGCCAAAAAATGTTTCTTTTTTTTTGTTTGTTTGTTTTTTTTTTTTAAAAACAGGAAACTACTTGGCCCTTTATCTCCTTGTCCTGATATCCTGAGATGCCATGTTGACTACGCCGTTTATCTTGCACCGCTCTGTTTTCGGATGACGCTGAGTGTGGAAGTGCTGAGCTAAGGATGCTAAAGCCATTAGAGAAAGCTCTGAAGCGGGGGCAGTGATGTTCACAGATTAAAATGTATTGATATTGCAGAAATGAATGATGATATTTTGAAAGCGGCACAAGCGGAATAGCGGCCAAATATATCCCAAAAAAATTG
Source organism: Tachysurus fulvidraco (assembly GCF_022655615.1). Classification (NCBI taxonomy): domain Eukaryota; kingdom Metazoa; phylum Chordata; class Actinopteri; order Siluriformes; family Bagridae; genus Tachysurus; species Tachysurus fulvidraco. The sequence goes on along the minus strand of NC_062538.1, from coordinate 9,082,160 downwards.
TGAGTGGATTTTGACTGGCGTGTCATATTTTAGAGGGGCTAGCTCGGGGGCCAGGGAGAAACTGAGTAATCGGTCTCACTGCTGATGAATCACTGCACTTACATTTACATTTGTGGCATTTGGCAGATGCCCTCTCCCAGAGAGACTTACATTTATCTTATTTATACAGCTGAGCAACTGAGAGTTAAGGGCCTTGCTCAGGAGCCCAGCAGTGGCAGCTTGGTGGATCTGGGATTTGAACTTACAGCATTCCTCATCAGTCCAACGCCTTAACCACTGAGCTACCACATCCCCCATAGATAAAACTATGACATCATTGTTTAACATTTTTTCCAGTGGCAAACTGCAGTGGTATAAGAGGAATAAAGTTTTGGGACGTGCTGTTAGAGGAAAACTATCAACTGAACAATAGTAGCATGAACATTGCTATGCATCAGGTCACATCCCAGCTCCCAGCTCAAACTCACAACCTTCCTCTAGCCACTTAACCACTCAGCTACCGATGCCCCTTCATCTCACTACACCATCATCTCACTACGTCTTCCATTCGCCTATAAATCAAACAGTTGGCAGAGTAAAGAAAATCATCCAGAGCCATGTGGCCGCTTTATGTACGTTATCATCGTTACCTTGATCAAAGTCTCCAGCAGGTTTTTGCACACCAGCTTCTTATCAGCAGTAACATCCTTCTTCTTCGTCAGCACCCGGTACCTGTTAAAGAAATCTGGGTACGTCCACCTGCAATGATAGTTGTTACACATCAGTAACTTGTTCAAATGACCTTATTGTTTTAACAGCTCTTTCACAAGGACTTGTACGGCTGTTGTTATGACTAGACAAGAATTCACAGTCTGAGAAGCTGTTTTTTTGGCACATTTGACAGGACATAGAGCTGGTTTCTTAGCAGCAAGCTCTGTGTTATTTGGCTTATTACCTTTTTACATAACAGTGTATTGCTGTTGTATATGATCATGTGTTACACAGACATTGTACAACATCAGACAGACCTATAAATGGATAAAAGGTATGGCATGCCAGGCTTTAATAAATAAAAAATAAAAACTAATGTGGTATAAGAGGAATAAAACACTTCAGGGATTGGCTGTTAGAAGAAAAGAAATGTCTGGGTGGTAACTGACTTTCACTGAATCTCTGCCTCATTAGCACCCAAAAAAAAAGGCTGATGAGGGAACAACTGTTTCTGTATAGCTGCTATGGCATAAGTGAAAACAGGAACTAACTTGTTTTGTGGATGTTCCAAAACATTATTTGTAACAAATACATAGATAAAACTATAATGTCACTGTTTAAGATTTTCCAGAGGAAAATATATGGTCTAAGAGAAATAAATAGTTTGGGATGTGCTTTTAGAGGACTGGCAATGGTGGCTCAAGTGGTTAAGGCTCTGTGCTGTTGATCAGGTAGATCCAGGTTCAAGCTCCTGCAATGCCAAGCCGACACTGTTGGGCCCCTTGAGCAAGGCCCTTAACCCTCCATGCTCCAGGGATGCTGTATTATATCTGACTCTAACCTCCACAGTTGGGATATGCAAAGAAAAGCTTTGCACTGTGCTGTAATGTATTTGTGGTGATAATATGAAACAGTAGTAGCATAAACATTGGTAACATACCAGCTCCCTGTTGTATGATTTAATTCCCTACTTAACATCTAAACAGACAAAATACGAGTCACACTGCTTCTCAACAGGCTACCTCACACCACCGGGCACTGTTTACGTTAACATAACAGCATGGTGGTGTATTACATGCATTGTAAGACTACTCATTAGAATTTCCTTAAAATTATAAAAGATGTGTGTTTATAAAAGAACAGTGACCTGGATGGATATCCCGCAGCGCTGATGCGGATGGTCTCCAGAACACCACATGCTCGAAGCTGCTGGACGGCTCTATTGGAGTCAAACCTGCACACAGAATTAACAACACCTTGAAAACCATGAGACGACATTTATCAACAATTACACGCAAATAAACAACGGTGACCAACAATTTTACGAAAATAAACAGCTAAAGGCATTTACTCTCAGAATCTCAAAAAAGCCCATGATGCTCCAGGATGGAAGCCCTACCTTAACGTTTTGGTGAGCATGGTACACGTCTCTAGTGAGAGACAGGCATTTAGAATGCAGACTCTTAGCAGACACTCGAGCACACTGAGCTTGACTGACTCACAGCTCTGAATACAGCTCCTTTCTGTGTGCAGGAGCCCTCGCAGCATGTGACTCAGAATCTATTCTCAATTTAAGCTTCATGAAGAGGCTCTTGTCTTCAAGAATGTGCAAGAGGCACAAACAACACGAGACCGAGCCCCTTAGAGATTTAAACACACATTTCTTCAGGAAAACTGTAGACGATAACGTAGAGGAAGTGTTTGAGCAGGTTTCCTGTCAGAGTGTACAGCATCTGCAGTGACTACACAAATTGAGTTAACTCTAAAATTAATAAGCATTTGCTCACATTTGTTTTTAGTACTGAAAACACAGCACGTGTATGATGAAGCATGGTGGTGACAGCATCATGCTACGGAGATTCTTCACTTTAGCTGGGACTGGGGTTTTAGTCATTATAGAGGGAATCATACTCAAATCAAAAATCTATTTTAACACAAAGCCTGCAGGTTATTAGACAGCTAAACACAAAGAAAAACATCATCTTCCTGCAAAGGCCTAGTCTGATCCCAGACATAAATCCAATCAAAAGCCTGCTGAATGACCTCCAGAGGGCTCTGCATGAGAGATCCCCTTGAACTTTGACAGTTCTGGTGCACTTTTGCAAAAAAAAAAAAAAAAGTGGGAAATAAAATCTCCAAACGTTCATTGGTACCCAGGTTGGTGTATTACTGCTGTATTATAAGCAACAGCTGTTTAAAACAAAGTATTAGTATTTTCCACCATATTTATAACACATTAAAGCTGGAAATGAAAGTTTCTGACAGAATGTATCAAAAAAATAAAACTGCAATTTTTTCAAAAGAGTGTAGAATGTTTATATCTATTATAAATGTGTATGCAATAATTTATAAATTCCTTAATGCAGAAACGGACATGCAAGTGAAGATGTAGACAAAATAAATATTGCATCTCTAAAAACAAAACTTACACAAAAGCTTCTTTGAGGTCATTGGGTTTTATGCAGCGGACGTAGTGTGGAGTTGTAGCATTCAGAGTCTCCATCAAAAGATGTAATGAACTCCGAAACTAGACAAGAGAGAATGTAGTATAAATGTAGTATAAAGACAAACAGGCCAGACGTTTTACTTCTCAACTAATTTGAATAAATCCCGGTGTAACTTCTCCGAGCCTCACCTGGGTGCCTACAGTCTTGCGGTGCTCGCGGTTGTGGCTTTTGGGCATGGGTTTAGCAGGACGTACGTTGATCTTGGAGGTTTTGGCTGAGGAAACAGCAACTCCTTTTTCATCTTGAAAGAGATCTGCGACCAGCTGGAACTGAGGAACAAACAAACAATGCTCAAAAGCGCAGCAACAACTGTTAGAGCAGTCTGGTCATCGAGCTGCAGGGGATCTGGAACCACCATCGTGTGCGGTAGTGATGCCACATATCATCGTCAGCAGTGACGATTTGAAAGGTAATAATAAGTGAAAAGTCTGATATACATCATCCATATAACCACTTAAACACTTTCTTTTTCTTTGTATTACAGAATAAAATGTGTTTCTTGAGGCACTTTCCGTGCTGCTATGAAATAAAGAATGATTTAACTCTGCCAATGAAGAGGTTGATCTGACTTAATTGTAGCTTGGAAGGCAGAAATTGCTGAGAACAGAAGCGGTCATCTTCGACAGATGAACCACATAAACAAATAATTGTTGTTATGGTGAAGCTTTTTGGGAAGAGACATTTGTAGCATGTACAAATGTAACACCCTACTTCAACATACTCTGGCCATACTCTGTACTAGCCCTTTTCAAACGGGCATCAAGGTTGCCCAGATTTTACATCATCTGACTACTGCTGTGTCTCCTTTCCATTCTGTAGCAACCTGGAGGCTGATAAGAGAACTGCTGCAAAGCTCGATCTTACGTCTGACTCCGCTGTGACCTTCAGGGAAATGAAATCTTTCTCCTGCTTTAAGGCTATACTTAGTGTTGCTCCACTGAATTCTAAGAGCAACTCTGAAGAAACACCCGACCATCTCAAACAGACAACGTTAACAGAGGAGGCGGGAGAGGAGGAAGATGAAGAATAATAATAATAAGAAAATACTTTATGAAAATAAGTTTACCAGAATTTCTTTCCATCAAAAGTAGATTTACATTTACTAGGAAAATCAAATGGATTGTAACACCTCCCCCCCAATATCAAACAAATTTCTGTCTTTAAAGAATAAATATGAAAGTTAAAAGACATTTACAAAACATCTTTTCAGCTGCGACCAATCAAATTGTGCCATTTTTACTGAAAGTGTTGACGATAACCACAATATTTCAAAAGCTTTACTCGGACACGCTGCCTCACCTTGCTGGCTTTCAGAATATTGATCTGTTCTTCATACACGGTGTCTCTGTTCTTTTCCAGGAAGCCATCACACTCGTACTCAACCTGGAACAGCAAAACAACATGTATAAAAACATGCAAATTTTTTTTATCATAATTCTCTCATATTTCATCTTGGATTTTTTTTTATACTCTAGTTTCCTCCACGTTTAAACACTGCCACTGCAGACTGATTAGTGTCTCTAAATGAAATAAGTACGAGCACAATTGTGTCCTCCTGGGTGTCCCCTGCCTTGTGCAGAGTCCCCTGGAACAGACTCCCAGTTCCCCATGACCCTGGGCAGGATAAGCTTTATTGAAAAGATGAATCTTTGTCAGGAAAACCTAATCAAACTTCCTTGTCTCAGCTGTATATAAACATCTTTACCACACTGTATATGGATTAATATCGCAGTGCACTGATTAACTGATTGAGGTCTGTTAATTAATGCTGGGACGAAATTGTGTTGAATGAGAGATGAGCGTTGTGCACTTGGCCGCTTTCTGGATTCTTGATGAACGCCGTTGTTCATGAGAAAACACTGTGTCAAATACATAACTAACACATCAGTGGGGAAGGAGAAAGGTGCTGCAGGTGAAAAATGTCATTCATGACAAACATCTTTTGCAAGTCCATTTTAAGGTGGAGGACTTTTGTAATTGAATAATGTGTGTCATAATGGGAATACACGCCTCTGCAGAACAGCTTATAATGCCTCTTGGTGGAGTTACTGACTTACTGTGTGTCAGATAATTACTGCGAAGGCTTTCACAATGTTCACATGCAACCTAGTTGATGCAAACTCATATATTATTGGCTCGGAAAAACATTAAAGGACACTTGAACCGTCTGTCTGCCTGCCCTGTCTCTCCATGTACACATTGTATGTACATTATAGATAATGCCTTATCTGTATAACACGCAATACATATCCCTATAGTTATTTTCAATTAATCCTGTTCTATAGTGGTGCCTCTTTCCTTCGACAGATCATCGTGTCAAAAACACGTTTATTATCCTGTTACGTTCCCGACATCGTTTTGTTTACCTTTTTTGTCATTGTATTTCTGATCAGTAAGCGAGTTTTAAAAAAATGTGTTCTTAGCCCTTACATACTCTTGTTTTTTCCCCTTCTTTGATTAATTTATGATTAATATGTTTATGGTATAAACAAGCAACAAATTAAGTAAATGAATAAATAAAGCCGTTTAGAGCTGTTATATGTGATAATGGGAACTCATTTGTTTTGTAGATTTTCCACAATATTTAACTATAACAGCTTAACAAATAGTGTGTGTCATTCTTCAATGAATCTACATTGGAATCATTGGCAAAATGCTGTGGTGTAAAAGAATGAAAATAAACAATATAAAGGATCATATTTATGTATATTTCCTTGGTATTTTAGACATATTCCTTCATCAGAGAAAATGTTGTGTTTCTTACAAAACTTCAGAAATTACGATAAACTACATCTACTATTATTACACAACTACTGAATGAATGTTGCTCCTTATATTCGGTTCCAGTGTTGTTTTTAATGTAGGTTTGAAGTCTCTTTTCATTCCCAGACTTGCAGGGAAGAATTGCAGGGAATGTTTTATGTAGAACCCTATAACATGGTTTACCTTTGAGAACCGGTTCCCATAGAAACCTGGAAGTGTTCACCACCCCAAATAACCCTAGAGGGACAATTTTCTCCCAGCGTGTAGTATTGTTTTTCGTTGTGGTTTACTGTCTAATGTGTGATAACTGTTCTATGAACCAAGCTTTTCCACTTCAAGCTGACTGTATCTGAGCATCCCACCTTATCCGCGAAGTGCACCACAATGAACGACGTGTTGGACATTCTCGGTTTCTCAAAGTGCTCGCTGCTCGTGTGGCGGCTGTAGAGCTTTTGTGCCCAGTTCTGATCTGTTCCTTTCGGTACCTGTGAGGCGAGAAGAGAACGAGTGAGGAAGCCATATACTCTAGGGTCCAGACAAGACCTCCGGCTTTCTTGTTTTATCACTTAAGTGTTAAGGGGTCTCTCAAGGTAGACTGCATTTAATGTATTACTTAATTATAATACCGAATTAATAAATACATCTATTTATTTTCAGATGAGATAAAATGTAAATGAGACATACATGAGGTTTGGCCTACAAAGATAACTTCTGCTTGATATGTTTTTATCTGGTGAAATGTTTTCAGTGTATAAATGAGAATCTGGAGAATAAGAACTGGCCTTGCATTCTTCATCCAGCAGGTCCAGGATACCGAGCTTGGCCTCGATTAAGTCAATGCAAGGCTGATTGTCGTAAAAGTCGATGAGCGTCCAGGGGATTTGCTCCTTCATGTACTCTTCTTGCTCCAGTTTAAAAACATGCTGGAGAATTCAAATGAAATGATTTAATGAAGATCATTTCTCTTTCTTGTGTTATGTCTATAACTGAACGCAGCTTAAAGTGTAGGAACACTTTTACACTATAATATGTGTAACAGATAATATGCAAAATGTGTAAAATGGTATATCCTTAAAACATAAAACAAAAAAATAATAAGGGCGGCCATCTTGTCTGTTACTCACAGAGTTGAACTGTTGCTGAAGTTTTTCGTTGGCGTAGTTGATGCAGAATTGCTCGAAGCTGTTAGTCTCAAACGTTTCGAATCTATTAAGACATGAGAATAGCTGTAAGATGGGAGTTGTCTTTTAGAGCCACAAAGTATGCAAAACAAACACAGCACAATACCAAAACTCTGACTCTTTATCTTCCTAGCTCTATCAAACTTAAAATCATACATTTTTACCAAAGCATGCTTACAAAAAGTTCCTTCCTAGATTTCCCTTCTGTCAATCTGTCTATCGTTGAAAATAAACGATAGCTATGAGAATGACAAGGATCAGCAAGGAAAGGGATGAAGAGACCACCACTACTAGCTATAGCACAAGTCAGAACGGGAAATATCTTAGTCTGCAGATCCCACAAGAAATATAACTACAAATTGATTAAAAAGTATGGCAACTAATTTATTTATTTTTACAATTAAATTAAAACATTTGGCAGCCATTTAAACAGTTCCCAGTTTCACAGGAAAAGCTGTGATGTAGTAATTGCTGTCTTCTCTAAACCCCTAGAGAAGTGTGGGCGTGCTTATTGTACTTCGGTATCAGTACTTCTAGAATGGATCCATAACTTCCCCTTCCCAAGGGACAGTTTCAGAGTGCAGAATTTGGATGGCCCACATCAATAATCTCATCTTGTATTGAAATAACAGAAAAGCAGAAAGAAGGAAAGGCTGACTCTGCACACACTAACTGTGCACATGCTCACTTAGCAAAACAAAGTTACAATCTACAGTCCAGCTATGTTGACCTGAGATGAAGATATTCATTTCTAAAGTTATTAAAAGTCATTAGAGGCAGAATTACCCGTAGATATCCAACACCCCGATAAAGGAGTGCTGTTTGGAGGTTGTGTGTAGGGCTTTGTTGATGTGCTCCACGATCCAGTCGAACAGATGAGCGTAGATGTGCTTGGCCAGTGCGTCACGGCCGTTAGAAGCCTGGGCACAGGACATGTTCTTCACGTAGGTCTCAGTTGCCGTTGCTAACTTTCGGCGGCACAGCCAGTTCTCCATCTGGTCCCGCTCGATCCCTAGCAGCTCGCAGAAATGAACGAGGTGAGAGTCGTTTCTCTGTCAGAGAGCAAGAGACACAGGTCACTCATCCATTTATTAGTTTAACTCAGAAAGAACTAATACAATAACAGCTCCAGTACTACAATCCTGGTACATTTACACAACTAAGCAACTGAGGGTTAAGAGCTTTGCTCAAGGGCCCAGCAGCAGCAGATTGGTCGTGCTGGGATTTGAACTCACAACTTGAACTCAGATCAGAAGTCCAACATCTTAACCCCTACCGCTATCACTGTCCATGCTTGTGTCATTATAGACTCCATTTGAAATTAAAAACACTGTCTTACCTCAGAATTGCTTGTAAGTGGAAGGGAAAGCCCAGGGGTTAAGGTGTTGAGTTACTGATCGGAAGGTCATGAGTTCAAATCCCAGGGCCACAAAGCTGCCACTCCTAAGGCCCATGAGCAAGGCTCTCAATCCTCAGTTGCTCATAAAAGTATAAATGATACAAATGAACGTTGCTCTAGATAAGGTCGGTAAAGTTGGTAGTGACATGGGATAATGTTCTATCCTCTGAGAGCACTTACATTGATATGGCACGACTCTCCATCCCTCTCAGAAACAATGTCCACATTGCCAAGGTGCAAGATGGAGGCAATTATCTTGAAGATGCTCATCTGATGGTTCTCACTCACACCTGCACAACAAAATACGGTGTGTAAATTCATTTGTGTTAGTTCTGATTCCTTCTGAAGTAAAAACAACCACGTCCTATTCTGAAACTTCTACAGCAAATGATTCAATTCAATTCTATTCATTTGTATAACAATTTAAACTATACATGTTGTCTCAAAGCAGATTTACATACTGTAAAGTACAGAAACAGGATAATAAGTTTCAAATTAAGTTACTATATATTTTTGATGATAAGAGGAAAAAACTTTGAGAGGAACCCGACTCAGAAGGAAACCCATCCTCATTTGGGTGATAAGATTCAGTAAATAATGTGAATGTAAATAATGTCCTTTCTACAACAGTTTGTAGTTGAATGGAATTAAGCAACCAAGAGCTCCGGAATAACTAACAGGTCAGCGCAATTTCTGAGCTCACCGCAGATCCAACACTAATTCTTTCCTGTCAAAGTCTTCAAACGATCGCTGATGAAGACCGACCATAAAGCTGACTGACGCAACAGTAGTTTAAAGACCCATGATCCATTAAAAGATCCCATGTGTCCCGGGCTGCCCATGCTGATCTATCCTCAGTAGAGATTAGAGTATTTAGATCCACAAAAATAAACAGAAAAATGTTCCTGCTTACGTGTTGGTTTAATGTGTGGTGACGTTTATTTAGCATATTAGGAAAGAGTGAGGTTAAGCTTCTTCAGAACAGAAATGTTTGATGATGCATGGGTTTATGGCTTTTCTAAGAAGTGATAACAGGCACTAACTTTCTTCCACAGAATTGAACACAACTCTGAATAAAAAAAATAAAAACCACACAGCGTATCATTATAGCTGTGGAACTGTGGAACAGTAGCAATCACCCTAGCTCGTGCTGATTATTTTCTAAGAACAGCTCAACCCTTAGTGTTTTATTCATCATGTACGTTTGTTATTTCCATTTTAACATCGCAGCAGAGTCTGTAAGCACTGACATAAGATTACACTGATTTCATCCCTCACTCAGCAACACGATCCCAAGGCCCACCCACTATGTTTGATTGAAATGTCGTCCTCTTTGATAGTATAAATATTTGATTTCACTTAAAATATTTTTATATTTTTAAATACTTCAATTTCGGCTGAACTGCAGAGCGAGGATGAGGAAAACAATCCCATGTGGAATATAAAGACTTTTATAATATGGTGGAATCACAATAGCGTAGAAAACAAAGTGGGAAATAATCATTTTAAATACAAGCTTAAAAGAATATCTCTTGTTATGTCTGGAAAATGCTACAAGGCTGAAATGTATGAGCAAAGCATGAGCCTCACCCAGCATGGTCAGGGCTTCCCGAGTCTTCTTTAAGTCCACAGCATCATTGACCCCTGGAATGAAGATGTTCTGACCGAATGAGGTGTAATTGAATTGTTCTGCAGTGGCTGCAAAAAAAACAAAAAAAACAACCTCATACTGTATGTGACCGCCATCAGAGCACTGAAAGGTCTCGGGTTCGGTGTAGAAAAGCTGGCAGGTTAAACACAGACACGAAGACATTTAAACCTAAAGTCTGGTGAAGGAAACAATATCTCCATCATGACGATAAAATCCAGTCAAGTTGGTAAAGCTTTACATTGAGAGAATTTAAGGCGTTCGTCAACATAAGGAAACGTACGTACTATAAGCGTGTTATAATTAGTAATGATGTATTAACGCTGATGAATCTAAAGAGAGTTAAAGGAAATGGAATGTTAAGGGGATTTTCAATTAACTGAAAGGATTAAACGGTTTATGGACAAATTTATCCATTATACTGTACAATAAAAACAAAATAAGTGAGCATGAAGATAAAATTTATAAAAATCTGCACTCTTATTAAAACTGATTCTGAACCTTAATTATATTCTCTGAGAATAATGAGATAATCATGTGGGTTAAGTGAATGCTGTGGTTGGTCATTTTAAACACCTGTCAAATTGCTTGGGTCTTGGCCACAAACACCTGCATTAACTAATATTTATTTCACACATGACTAAAAGTATGTACACGCAAATGGTCCTTAAGGAAGACTTCATTATTGTGTACTTTTGTGTATTGTCTTGTAGTGTTTTGTGTCGTTTGTTTGCACTGTTCGCACCAGGTTACACAAATGCATTTTATGCGTCTAGGACTAACTTACTTAAGTTATGTTGCACGACGGACCTGGAGAAACGTTGTCTCATTTCACTATGTGTTGCGCCTCAGCTATGTATGGTTGAAATGACATGAACTTGACTTAAATGTAAAATGTCTTGAAATTCGTTCATTAATGATCAGCAGGCCAGTGGGCTACTCACTCAGGGTCAGCTCTTTGAACTCAGGCAGCGAGGCAGAGGCACACAGCTGGTAGAAGATGTGGTAGTTTCTCTCATCCTCAGCCTGCAGAAAGAGCACAGGCTTCAGTGGGGTGGGAAATGTCTTATCCAGCAGAGCTGCTGATAAACTGATAGACTCGAGTTAGGGACACAATCAAGGCTAAAAGCTTTCCTGAGACACTGCACTCACCTGAAACACCACTCTGGATTTCTCCAACAAATAGGTGCGCATGTTGGCACCGATGATGTGATACCTCCTGTCAAAGCCGATCTGGATGTATTTCCCGAAGCGGCTGCTGTTGTCGTTGCGTGTGGTCTTTGCGTTTCCGATAGCCTGCGAGGAAGAAATATATGGGGTCAGAATTGTTTCGTTATTCTGAATAAATACACTATGATCCACAAATAAATATAAAGAGTTTCACAAATATTTTTAAAATTTCACAAAAAGAAATGAAATTCACAAATAAATAAAATGGGATTTGCAAATAAAAAAATATTTATAAATTGTATTTATTTGCGAATTGCTTCCTGCTCATTTGTGAATCGCGTTCTGTGCATTTGTGAATCACTGCACGCATTTGTGAATCTCGTTCTGTGCATTTGTGGATTTGAAACATTTCTAACGTCAAGACGTGCACAAGAATCCACAAATAGGTGGACTCTGCCCACCGTCTACTCCAGCCAATCGGACAACGGTCTCGAGGCGCTGACCAATCGTGGCACGGTCTACCTCAAACCAATCACGTTCTGATTTACTCGCACTATCACAGTGTAATATGTACTGCAAAATCCGATTAAAAAAAACAAATAAAAAACATTTGTCGCAGATTCGAGCCCAATCTGGTAACCCTGTATGGATTGTAGCCAGCACTAAGGGTTAGTTCAATTCTGCATTCTTTGGAAACGATTTCAGCATCATCAATGGGTCCAGGGGTAGTGTGAAGAGCGAGTAAATCAGAACGTGACTGGCTGGAGTAGACGGTGGGCCAACTATTTGTGGATTCTTGTGCACGTCTTGACGTTAGAAATGTTTCAAATCCACAAATGCACAGAACGCGATTCACAAATGAGCAGGAAGCAATTCGCAAATAAATACAATTTATAAATATTTTTTTATTTGCAAATCCCATTTTATTTATTTGTAAATTTCATTTCTTTTTGTGAAATTTGTAAAAATATTTATGAAACTCTTTATATTTATTTGTGGATCATAGTGTATTTATTCAGAATAACGAAACAATTCTGACCCCATAGAAATAATGCTCAGTAAGAAAAAGCGATCTGGAGAAGAAAAAAAAACCATTAACTTAAAGCGACAGCGTGCGATTATTTAAGAACACTTCAGCTAAGCGGTTTTAGCTTCCTGATAAAAAAGGTGCATCAGGAAAAAACAAGGTAATGATGAATCCTAATAAAGGGAGCAGAAAAGACAAATAGTGTTAACAGCTTTACTTTCTCTGGCAGTTGCTACAAAAAAACAAAGCCTGAAGCTACACTGAATGTCTATGTTTTAAACAATATTTGGGATGACCAATGACTGATAAAAGTAAACAGCAATGAACTTCTAGCGCAGTACTGTTGAATTCCCGAATCTGATTAGTGTTCATTAGATTTCTACATGAGCTTAGATATTAGTGCAATAATGGTTTCAAATAATGTGCTAGTTTTAAAACAGTCACAATTCTGGACACACAACCAGGAAAAAAACCTGCTGTAAGAGACCTAGTGCATAAATTTGTAAACATTACATAACATAGTACATGCATTTAAAAAGAAATACACAGATATAGAAATACAGAGTAAATAATGTAATAAAGAAGTGGGACGAACATGATAAATAAAAAAGGTTTTGTAAGTTTAAAGATGAGGCTGGAGCTAGGAAATAAAAACCACTCCACTTATCCGTCACCGATCACTTTCCTATGATTCGATTTCTCCTACAATTTATTAATCCTGTAATTAAGACCCAAAGAAAGCACCGGTCATTGCTGATATCATTGCTTCATTTTCTCCTGTTAATAAAAACAAGAGGACTTCTTGAGCATTAGAATGAAAAGCAGTGACATCACAAATTGCTAATATGGACGTCATCTGAATTGCATGTTGTTAAGGAAAAAAAAAATCCAAGACCAGGGGTCGGAGCTAATCTGCAGACAAATGTATATGTCATTATTAATAATAGGCCTCCCGGTTGATCCAGAGTCCGGATGCTGTGCTTTTATTGCCGTGGCCCGGGTTCAATTCCCAGACAGGACGCTAAATCAGCTACTGAAGAGCTAACTCCCAGTGCTGGGCCCACGCATGGATAAAATGGGAGGGCTGTGTCAGGAAGGGCATTCGGCATATAAACTAAAAAAAAAAACCTGAGCAGCCGAAAAAATTCAATATTGATAATATGAAATATAATTAATGATCAACAACAATGATTCTATTTTATAAAACCTATCCATTTTCCACCGCAAGGTAGCATCATTTCATTCGCTATCTTTGTTATCTCTGTAAAGATATCATTCCATTACACCTCAGACACAATAAACATGTTAAGTTTACTCCAGCTACTACATTCTTCAGGTTATAATATAATATATTGCACCTCCATGATGGGGCTGGACGCCAGCACTTTCTCCTCTACGTTCGTGTCGTTGGCGGATCCTCCGACAGTGGCGAAGAAGCGCATGGCGTATTTGGCAGAGACGGTCTTTCCAGCTCCTGATTCTCCACTCACGATGATCGACTGGTTCTTCTCATCTCTGATGGAGACACAGCACAATATATGTAGAAGACCGACATTTCAGTGTATTCACAACATATAAAATCCAGATATTCTGCAAGAAATCCGCAATAACTTTGAACATTTTGCAAGGTCCTCTGTATATTGTGGAGTGTCCCTGATTTTGCATTAATTTCTGCAATCTCAAATGTCAAAATTCTAGAGAATCTAAAGGTGTTTGTGGACATAAAACTCATTTCTATCACAGTTACTAAAATCACATGTTTAGTTGGTTTATTGGATAGTTGCATGAAAGAGCAGTGGGGGTTCCTATTATAATGGCCAGTGGGTGTTTCTTTTTTCTCTCTCCATGATGTAGAACTGGTGAGTACAGCACAGATATGCTGAAGAGGCAGAAATAAAAGTAGCCATTTGATGGATGATCAGTGTACCATCCTTATGTTCATGTTGGGCAACACGACAAATTCAGCAATGTCAGAATTTTTTACAAATTTTATTACATTTTTTTTATTTTTTGACTTTGACCACTACCAATTGGGAAGGTTAAAGTCTAGCATGTGCTTCCTCCATGACACCATTTAGCATCTCTGCTAAACACTCACTATCTGCCCCCTTCCACATACCTGAGCATAGAGACACACGTGGTTGATAAATGTCTCTCTGACTGACAGGTGAGACATTAATCCTTCCCAAACAGCAGAGCCAGCAGAATTTTCTGTCTCCTCATGAGACGGCGTTTCAATTGCACCGCTCTGACGTTATTTTAAGTATCTTACCTCTAAACCCAGTTCATTTACAGAAAGAATAATCTGCGGACAGTAAGCCAATAGAACGAGGTTCTGTTTTAATTCCAACTCCCCTCCTGTGTTGTTTTAGTTATCGTGACCGATCTCGTCCCCGAACGCTTCCCGGGTCTCTGCGGGGGCTCCTCTGACACGTAGAAAAAAATTACAAAGGCGTCGACAATGACGACGTGTGCACTGTAATCATCCACCCACTCTGGCCATTACCCTGGCAGCAGGAAGGACTCTTTCTGAGATTATTCAAGACTCTCCCATTCGTAGCTCAACTACTGCATTGTCATTATGAACATTGGTATAAAGTAACAGCTAAAAATAATCGCAATAATTATGATACTGTTTGAGTTACGTAACGCCGGTCTGAAATGCAAGGTCACTTGTGAAAATCAAGAAAGAACAGTGAACTAAAGTTCATAAAGAAACCAGACATTGAGGCCTTTAGCACATGATACTAAGTCCAATTTTTATTACTGTTAGAGCAAAATGGAGGAATTAAAGGTGACATGGGGAGAGATGAAGGTCTGTGTGAGAGATGAGTGTCTTAGTCTCAACTCAAGGACAACACTTGAATGATAAGAGGTTGTGCTGGTGTCCATTTACAGCTCACGAAATGCAGCAAAGAAGCTACATAATCTCAGTGAGCTTGTATTCAACAACATAAAACACTTGAAGCCATGCTGTTATAGGTAACTAATCAACTACCAGATGGTGATGAGTTACTGTTCCCACATCAGAGGTGATCCAGCATGTTCCCAAGATAACGCTGCAATATTCCAACACAGTGTTTAATAAACAATGACACACTGTGCCTTTAATCTATTTACAGTTACACTTAATGATGTTCCATGTCTACAAGTTCCTGGTATCACTTCATATTATAACAGTGATAATCTTCCCAATCTTTCTTTGTTGTCTTTCTTTAAATAATAATAATAAAAAAGGATCATTCGGACATTCAAAGAGAAGACACCAACTACACGTGTTGTTTGAGGATCAATACGCAACTGTCGGACTGTTATACAGAATGACACACACTGCTGTTTAGAACAGTTTATAATCACACCCTTCAGTGTCACCCAGATGAGGATGAGATTGACTTTTGAGTCTGGAACCTCTCAAGGTTTCTTCCTCTTCCATCTAAGGGAGCTTTTCTTCACTACAGTCACCTCAGTCACCTCAGGCTTGTTCATTGGGGATGAATATAAACAGACTTAAATACAAGTCCGATATTAATATGAAACTTTTTTTTATAAAGAAAATAAAACATGACATCAGGGGAAATGTGCCACATTTTAGAATTGAAATATTACAAAGGATTTTGTTGGATTAAAGTAGAAATTTTCCTTAAGCACACTCAAGTACAAAACAGCGTTCTGATATTTATTAATTTTTTTTTGCCCCTATTGTGTGACATGACTGCTTACCTGGCCATTTGTTTATAAGCCTCCTCTGCCACAGCAAATATATGAGGGTCCATGTCACCCATGTTTTGCCCGCTGTAGGCATTGATGACTTCCTCGCCATAGATTGGCAGCTGCTCATATGGATTAATGGCCACCAGTACAATACCTGAGAAAGAGTGTGAAGTTTAGACAAAGTGTACAGCATGGACAACACCATAAAATCAGATACATGGAGAAATGAGAGATGACCAAATCCAGAACATCGTCTCAAACGTGAACATTTCCATTCATTAATATGTTGATAAGACACTATAGTCGAATTTTTGTGGCAGCTCAAGTGCTCTTTGTGGCATTCCTCAAAGAACACAACATTCAACCTATTAGCAAATAAAAAATGGAAAGTAGTTCCTTTATAAATTCCTTAAACAACTTAACAAATGTCCTCAAGACAATTATAAGAGAATTCTTTAAACTGCAAATGCAAAAAAAAGTGTCTCACTAAGTTACACTAAAATAATATTTTACAAAAATACCACATGCCTGGTGTGTGTGTGTGTGTGTGTGTGTGTGTGTGTGTGTGTGTGTGTGTGTGTGTGTGTGTGTAAGGGAAGAAAGCAGAAGGGTTTATTCTGATGCTGTATGAGGTATAAACCAGGCACTAAAGTGTGTGTTGTTTTTTTATATCAGCACAGTCTGGAGTGTGTTCCTCTGCTTATATCACTGTGATTTGAAACAAGAACAATGTGCGATTTATTAATGAACGACACATGGTGCATTTTAATGGTCTAAAACATTTTTTACGTCCATGAGACTAGTTCCTATTGACAATATGTTTTAGTTGCAATAACAGTCATTCCCTCAGCAGCCTCTCTCTCTAGCTCACACACACACACACACACACACACACACACACACACACACACACACACACACACACACACACACACACACATTTCAAGCAAAGACAGATCGCTCACAACCATAACTTCTTCCATAAGTATTAAACAAACGTCTTCCAAAAAAATCCTCACGTTAAAAATGATAAGTACTTTATTAAGCACCTTAAAACAATCTAGCAACAGGGGTCGCAAGCCAGGGATTTCTGTGCCTGTCCTAATAGAGAGGGTTGTGGCGTAAAAGGTACCAAATTTAAACATGCAAGTCATCAGTGTGAATTCCATACCGGAATTGTCAAGGCCCAGGTTAACAACAACCGTAATTGGGCCACAGTTGATCAAGGAAGAAGAGGAAGGAGAAGGGGTTTGAAGGATTAGGAACGAGCACATCGCTGGTTGGCTGTTTTGGGGACAAGGTCAGAGAGGCTAGATTGAGATGGTTTGGACATGTACAGAGGAGGGAGATGGTTATATTGGGAGAAGGATGTTGGAGATTGAGCTTCCAGGTAAGAATTCTAGAGGAAGGCCAAAGAGGAGATATATGGATGTGTTAAAAGAGGACATGAAGTTAATTTGCACAAGAGTAGAAGATGCCCTAACGGGAAAAGCCGAAAGTTGAAGAAGATTAAACGCTTTTAAACCTGTGTATTATCAGTCTCTGTCTCTTTACAAGTCCCAGTGCATAAGCAGTTACAATAAAGTATTAGAACGAGCACATTAATATTAACCCCAATTAACCCCCACATAAACATGTGCTGTTACACTATTACATAAAAATAATCCTGACCAATCAGATTTGTGCATTCAACCATGCTGTGGGATAAATCCATATATACTGCTTTATCTGCTGATTCATGTGACTTTTACAGCACTGCTGCTATATATCAAGACACGATGCCTCCACAGATACACCAGGCTGACTTAGGTCAAAGCTTACTATCTTTATTATGCTGTTATTTAAACAATCTCATATATTAAATGGTGTTCTGTCTTCTCATCACAACTTTTTATTGTATTTACATTTATACCAAGGTTCTTCAAATTGACCCCTGAAAGGTTAAAGTAAAAACGTTTGAAGAAGATTAGAAAAGGAGAGGCTTCTGTCTAGCCACTCTGCCAAAGCCCAGACCGGTGGGGGGCTGCAGTGATGGTTGACCTTCTGGAAGTTTGTCTCATCATCACACAGGATCTCTGGAGCTTAGTCACAGTGACCACTGGGTTCTTTGGCACAACCAAGAGTCTTCCAAGGGCTGGTCAAACTGAGCAATTGGTAGAAAATGGCCTTAGTAGAGAGGTGACAATGTTCTTTCATTTGAGAATTATGGAGGCCACTGTGCTCTTGGGAGTCTTCAGTGCAGAAGAATTTTTTGTAGTCTTCCCCAGATACTGTCTCTGAGCTCTGCAGGCAGTTCCTCAGTTACCTCATGGCTAGGGTTTTGCTCTGATATGCATTGTCAGCTGGGAGGCCTTCTATTGAGAGATGTGTGTTTTTTCAAATCATGTCCAATCAAATTCATTTACCACAGGTGGCCCCGAATCAAGGTGTAGAAACATCTCAGCAAGGTTCAGCAGAAATGGAAGGCAGCTGAGCTAAATTTCAAGTGTTTCTGCAAAGGGTCTGGATACTTATGTACATGCGATATTTCAGTTTTCCTTTCTCATACAAACAAAAAAAAATAAATAAATTTCTCATTTGCAAACATTTCTCAAATTCTGTTTTCACTCTGACATTATCTGCTACTGATTGTTGTTTAATGAGAAAAAAATGAATTGAACGATTGTAGTATCAGGCTGCAACATAACAAAATTGAAAAGAATGAAGGGGATCTGAATACTTTCCGAATGCACTGTAGCTCAGGATGTAATGCATGCTTCGGTAAGCCCAGAGGTTACACTAAAAGTCATTACAGCAATGAAAAGCTGTCTAGTGGTTGTCATGGGGATGCCTAATCCAATAAAAACGCAGGATAAAGCTTTTTAAAAGCTTGATAAAGGCTTTTTTGTTCACCTTCACTACACCCAGAGTAAAATTTATGTCTTACTCCTCTGGAGACTAGAACAAATGCTAAGAACGTAACAGACGTACTGTAACAGAAGCACAATGAAAGAAGAAACAAACAGTAAAAAAAAAGAGAGTGAATCAATATGAAGCATACATGATGTACACAGTAACTGTCTGTCTGAGAAGCAGCAGTTTATATAATACACATAGAAATATAATCTATATACACTCACTGTGCACCTACACATTCATGCAATTAACTAATTGGTCTGTTTATAAGAGCTTCAGGTCCTGTTCACAGCAACCCTCAGAATGGAGGGAAAATGGCAATCATTTCGACCATGGTAATGACCGAGGCCTTTACACTTCATCTGTTTCGAAGCAAAATGTGAGGTGAAATATTATGCAGTCAGTGTTTATTCTTCCATCACATAAAATAGGTCATTGTTTAATCCGAATGTCTTCAAAACATTAAAATCACCTGGAAATTTAAGACAATACGTTCAACAACCCTGTATGGTTTAAGTATCCACACAATCTTGTGAAAAGAGGCTCATGTACAAGACTCACCACAGTAGGTATAGATGTGGTTGGACTCCAGGAAGCGAACCTTGAGGTTGTGCAGCACTGCAGGTTCGTGCAGGTAGCTGAGGGCCGTGAGGTCGTTCTCTCCCACCAGAATGTCAGGGTTTCGTAGGAATGGGAGTGGGTTGTCTTTAGGGCCGACTGAATATGGCAGTGTCTGTGGAAACAAAGCAACGGTGCGCTGAGGGTGAATCTTAGCTGACAAGAAAGTCTACATTTATATATAAAGATATATAAAATAGATATTATATGACAGTGAATTCCATACTTGTGTGAAATATATCACAGTGTGGTCAAATGTGCATTAATAATTGGTCAAAAGGTCTAGAATAACAGAATTTATACATCAACGCTGACAGAAGTGTTGCAACAAATCAAAGGCTTATATCCAGCAAAATCACCATATATACAATATTTCAAACACCATAAAAATAATCATAGCCAGTTTTTAAGTGCCCATGAAATGCTATGAGAGTCATAATTTCATTCTGTATATTGACATACTGTATTCCCTTATTAAACAGGAAGTCAAAGATAGCATGTTAAACAGCTTGTCTGATTTACACAGCATCCGATAACATTGTAAACTGCTAGATCAAACAAGTTTAATTAGAGCTAGTTTTTGGCTGTGTGTGATCTCACACTGCCAGACCAACCATTGTGCCTTTGTCACGTTCATATTCCTTGAGCCAAAGTTCTCAAAATGGGGTCTGGGGTGTAGGTCCACAGGAATTCTTCACATCATAGCTTCTTTTTAAATCATGACAATAGTGAAGATCACTATCAGCTGGTATCAGTGTTGTCATGGTTACTATTTAGTCATCGTCATCATCATCAACATTATCATCATCATCATCATCATCATACATGTGAAGCTAATTAAGCATTCATTTGAAATAAAAGCAGTTCATCTAAAACTCAGGAACTAAAAAGCAAGTGGCAATAATTGCTTTATACTTCAACTACAAAAATAAATAAATAAAAGACTGAGGGAATGTCATGGTGGTGTTGATTACACTGATTATTTCCCCAGATATTCTGCATTGTTGTTTGAGGAGAGCCTCATACACACAGTTCAGCTGCATATTTCAGGGCCTGTATTTCCCACTCACCAAAACAACGTTAATGATTAATAATGGTGCACACGCACACACACACACACACACACACACACACACACACACACACACACACACACACACACACACACACACACACACACACACACACACACACACACAAACACACGCACACAGAGAAGAGATACAGCACAGGGATTGAGAGAGGAGAAACAGAGAGACTGCTCACCGATTCATCTTCGAGTTTGAGGTGCAGGACAGGATCTCCCTCTTTGTAGTCTTTAATAATCTCAGCAGGCTTCCACACCTCCTCTGGGTCAGGGATCCAAACCCGAGTGTACTGTAACACACATATGCATAATGTATGAATAAAACATCACAAATGCTAGGTTTGTTAATCAGACATTGCACTTAAGATCTGTGTATGTATGTGCATAACACATCGAGGAAGAACCAGAATAACAGATATTAAACAGGGATATTTTAGACTGGTGAATTTACACCAAACTGGCAAAAGCTGTGTGAAGTGCTCAGGGAAACGTGAGGCAAGAACGAACCTATAAACCATTTTTTTTTCTGGTTCAATTTCTGAAAATCACTGACCATGATTGCCATATTTAATTGATTGTGTCATTCCTGGGCATTTGCCTCATGTGTGAAATATTAACCCATAAATTTAAAAATGGTGGTAAAATAAAATAAAAATCAGCTCACAATCACTGTTGACAAAAAAAAAAATCCTGGTGCATCCTTTCCTCATGCTTTGTTTCTGTGACCTTATAACCAGCTGAGGTCAAGCTCAGAGTGAAGGTGGTGATAGGACAGTCCACAACAGTCTGGCTTAGTCAAATATAAAGCAATAAGGTGTGTTTGCTATATGCTGTGCCCTCGCCCCAACAACAAAATGACTTCAGACTTCAGTTCATTACACTTACAGAAAGAAGATAATAAGCCAGTAATGCACAATCATTCATTTTAAATGAATGATTGTGCACATCACTCTTATTAATACACCATTACACATCATTCATTCATTCATTCATTTTCTACCGCTTATCCGAGCTTCTCGGGTCACGGGGAGCCTGTACCTATCTCAGGCATCATCAGGCATCAAGGCAGGATACACCCTGGACGGCGTGCCAACCCATCGCAGGGCACACACACTCTCATTCACTCATGCAATCACACACTACGGACAATTTTCCAGAGATGCCAATCAACCTACCATGCATATCTTTGGACTGGGAGAGGAAACCGGAATCACTTTTATTAATACACTACACTATTACGCATCACTCTTATTAATACACCATTACGCATCACTCTTATTAATACACTACACCATTACACATCACTCTTATTAATACACTACACCATTACACATCACTCTTATTAATACACCATTACACATCACTCTTATTAATACACTACACCATTACACACCACTCTTATTAATACACTACACCATTACACATCACTCTTATTAATACACTACACCATTACACATCACTCTTATTAATACACTACACCATTACACACCACTCTTATTAATACACTACACCATTACACACCACTCTTATTAATACACTACACCATTACACATCACTCTTATTAATACACTACACCATTACACACCACTCTTATTAATACACTACACCATTACACACCACTCTTATTAATACACTACACCATTACGCATCACTCTTATTAATACACTACACCATTACACACCACTCTTATTAATACACCACACCATTACACATCACTCTTATTAATACACCACACCATTACGCATCACTCTTATTAATACACCATTACGCATCACTCTTATTAATACACCACACCATTACGCATCACTCTTATTAATACACCACACCATTACGCATCACTCTTATTAATACACCACACCATTACGCATCACTCTTATTAATACACCATTACGCATCACTCTTATTAATACACCACACCATTACGCATCACTCTTATTAATACACCATTACGCATCACTCTTATTAATACACCACACCATTAGGCATCACTCTTATTAATACACCATTACGCATCACTCTTATTAATACACCATTACGCATCACTCTTATTAATACACCATTACGCATCACTCTTGTTAATATACCATTACACACTTCTCTTACACTTTCCTTGTTCATTAAATATGTACTTGCCTTGTGTATGCTCCTGAGATTTCATAATAAAATGCCACCACAATCACAGCAAAAACATTCAATAGCAGCATATCACATCTGAAATGTAACTAGCATGCTGCAGAGATAGAAAAGTAAATACAAAGGCGATCCATCAGTCGTACATATAGAAAGCCAATGTGGCAGCTCACTGAAGAATAAATTAGGGCTTGTGAAGGCACTGGTGATTAACGCACGTGTGTAAAGCATGTGTACTCACTTGCGATAAATACAACATTGTGTGTATAGTATAGAGTACACTGTGGACAATAGAGCATAGAAACACCAAGCACGCACACACACACACACACACACACACACACACACAAATAGCCATCTGTTTCTAGAGAGCAGTATAACAGTCATGCAATGTTCAACCTTTATGAGCACTACCTAGCTGTATCGCTATTAGCTTTATCAGAGGTTCCAGGGACACATTCAAACCAAGGCTGATTTATTACATGCATTAATCTAATCACTAGCACAGCCCTCTGCGACTAAAAGATCGTCCGAGTTATTTAGGGTTTTTTTCCCCAGAGTTGCCTTAGGACCTGTCTTACAATTACATTTTTTTTAATAAAAAAATCTCCAAATACTTCAACAGGTCTAACTATTGAGTTTCTGCACACATTGATACTGTATTTGATGTACATTTAGACAATAACACAACAATTTATGATAAAAAAAGTTTCAAATGCTGTAATTACAGGGTGTGATATTTGCTCCTGTTGCATGATACATGTTCGTTTTTACCATAAATAACAATGTACAACAACGATTTATTAAAGAACTCATTGTGCATTCGACATTTACAGTTAGATGTATTGCAGTTACATTTACAGCATTTGGCACTTGCCCTTAACAGAGTGACGTACAAAACTGCTTTAAAATCTCAATCAGTGAATAAATCAACACTGGTTCACTAGACCACAGACAGCATTGTTGTGCAACGGCTGTGAAACAAATTCATTTGTGTAAACAAGCGTTTAATCATCAATCACTTTAAACCTCTTACTGCCTAATAAAGTTAATGAAAAAAAATATTAAAAAAGTAAATGCGGCTTGGAATGCTACAGAGAAACCAAAAACCTCAAATTAACCTAAAGGTTTATCTCTGACTGTTACAGATAAAAAGAGCTGATACTTGAAACTTCAATACCTGAATAATCGGCGTCTCCGAATATGAGGTCAGTACAGAGGAGCTAATAAAATGCTTTACAGTAGATGAACACGCAGATATCATACAGATACTGTTGAACGTGAGCAACCGGTTCCTCTAGGTATGAGGAAGATGTAGATAAAACTGACACGGTGATAATATGACTCAGAAAACTCTTACTAGCACACAGACAGCTCTGAGACCTGAAGCTCCAACCGAGTCATAAAACCTGCAGCAGACGACCCATGTGGCTTTGAATGTTTAAGGATGCAGCCCAAAGGAGCCGTGGGCATTGTCATAGTCTGTCTTTATACTAGAAGGATAAATCTGTTTTTTTCCCTCTGAGGTGTGTCAGCTTTATTTCAAATTATTTAAGATTATAGGCTTTTGTTTGAGGTTGCTGACTCGCAAAAGGACTTGATATTTGCTCATGACAGTCCTCTATAATATTAATTAGTCAGCATGCTAACTCTTGCTAAACCAATATAAGTTCAAGGAGTGGAGCTTTTTATACATAAGTAGTTATGGAGGAGGGCTCAAAGAGTAAAAAAAAAAAAAAGATTTAACTGCCAGACACCTAATCTCAACAAATTTGGACAAATCTTAGGACCCAATGCTCTTTAAGCTTTATAGAAATTGCCCTCTGGACTCCTAATGAGCAATTGAAAGACGTGTGGGAGAGAAATAAAAATGGTGTTGGACTTCTATTACTCTTATGCTCATAATAATTTAGTACCTGCTCCGATTGTTTTCCTTGCAATGAAGATTTTGAACCCCCACTGAGATTAAGATCCACCAGTTCCAGTTAGACTCTGCGATACTAAAGAAGAGATGCCAACTCCATGTGGTCTTTTGCATCAATACAAAATTTATTTGACTGTATTTTTATAATCACACCCTCCAGTGCCACCCAGATGAGAATGAGGTTCCCCTTTGAGTCTGGTTCCTCTCAAGGTTTCTTCCTTTACCATTCAAGGGAGTTTTTTCCTCACCACAGTCACCTGAGTCACCTCAGACTTGCTCAATGGGGATAAATACAGACACATCTAAATATATCTAATATTAATCTTGAATTTTGCATTCCATTAATCTTTATATTATTTTTTATAACAACCTTTTGTTCTATGTTTATGGTCTGTAAAGCTGCTTTGAGACAACGTCAATTGTAAAAAGGGTTATACAAATCAATTTGAATTGAATTGTAAAAGCTCCAAGAGATACAGTCGCTCTTGACTATATAGTGTACGGTTATACAAAGAACATTATTACATTTGCTCTTTTCGCTATAGCCCAGTTGAGGATGAGTTCATTACTATTTCCTCCTAATATTGACTCAGGGAATTCTACCTTCCCTTTGTTGCCTATGCATTTGTGTTAAGAGATAATAAAATGTAAAATTGTAACCTTAATTATTTAAAAAATTTTATTTATATATTTTTTCATAAAATTACAGAGTTCAGCAGACGCCCTTATCCAGAGCGACTTCCATTTTATCTCATTTTACACAAGTGAGCAATTGAGGGTTCAGGCCTTGCTCAGGGGCCAAACAATGGCTGGATGGTGAGCCTGGGGTTTAAACACTTAACACCTTAAACCACTAAGCTAACACACGCACCAAGGCAACAATGTCTATTGTTAAAAAATAACAGCATTATAGAAACATTTTCAGCTCAATATGAAATGCTGTGCAGAATAAAAAGTATTGGCATCCCATGCACATGTGGATAATGCACGTGTTACTTAACACAATTGCCCTAAATGTAATTAATTAAATCTTGTTTTCCAAGATTTCCAAGATCAACATTAAAACCCTGATCACATAAACAAAAGATAATGGTGTATAATTATGTTATATTACATATTAGAATAAATAATAAAGGGGGGAGGGGACAAATTGACCCACTAATATTAATAAACAACTCATTCATTTGTTGAAAAATTATTATAATGTATAATACATAATCATATTTATCTTTTAATATTCCATTGGTGATTTTTTTTTTTTTTACATTTATTGATTATTTTTAATAAATGCTAGTTATGCATATTAATAATCATAAAAATGTAATGTTAATAGTAAAAGAATGAAAAACATCTCACTGTTATTATTAATGAATAATAGTGAAACAATCAAAATGATTCGAATCTATTTGCATACATGATGTGATTACACATTTTGTTATTTGTGATAATTAATGAACATGTGCAAAAATATACCACATTTACTGAGCCCCATAACACCCTCCACACACAAGCATGTATAATCACCTTGTGCTCAAGCAACACCGGTGACATCATTTCCACTCCCCTCAGGTGAAATGACTCACTCGTGGTTATGTAAATGGCATGATGGTGATTCTCAAACCACAGCAGTCAGGAATCAGAACTGATCAGAGGAGCACGTAGGTGTGAATGAGGAAACTGTTTTTATTATATTATCGTGACAGCAGGTAACTTCATGTACTCGTAACGTATACAAATGCCACTGTATACAATTACAGCTGCTAACATTAAGCACTCGCTTGCCCCCTTTCCCCAAACATAAACTAGTAAAAGTGCTCATATATTTGTCATTTTTAAGCAGTTCTGAATGTTGTGTGAATAATTCATGCATCGTTTCCCTAATGATCATTTCCATACCTAGACATTTCTATATAAACCAGCCACTTTTTTGAAACTCAAGAAAAACTTCAGCACTATTCACACTTTGTCCTTCCACATCACAAGAGTTTCACATCACAAGAGCTCAGGTTCCTCTGTTATTACGTTATATGTAGTTTCAGCTTTTATGTCCAAACTAGTTGTCATTAAGCGTTTCCTGATTTGACTTTCCTCAGTTCTTTATTTGGCATTTCCAGTGCAGTCTCTCTTGCTGTATTGTTTGAGTGATGGTAATAAAATGAGCATTCACTTTTTAGGAAATGTAGAACAGGAGGAGGAATCCAGGGCAGATAATCTAATGTGCTAATCTAACCGTGAACCTTGTTGCCACTTACGAGGAACTATTTAAATATTACTAGTGGTGCTTTTTTTTATTTTATTTTTTTTATTTATTGGGGGGGGGGGGGGGGTGTTCCAGTATGTTCCAGTATTTATTTATTTGTTAATGAATCTATTTATTTTTAATAAATTACTTGAAAAAAAATATTAATATTAATTAAATTGTTCTTCCAAGATCTCTGTGATTACTGGGTCATGTGATATAATCTTGAAAATTCATCAGCATTGCAGTAAAGTAAACAAAGAACGTACCCCAAGGCTAAAACGGAACCAGGCAACACCTGCTGAATATTAACCTGTGTGTATATTAGACTATGTCACATGCAAACTGGCCTCAGCCGAGAGCCTCAGCTCATTTGATTTGTAAAGTATATTCTCTGAAAATATACCTGGCTGGATGAAAGCTTCTGTACCATTTACTGACAACTCACTTAACTAGCTAGCAGCACAGTCACACTACAGGCTAAAAAACAAACAAAACAAAACAAGGTCGGTTTTATCGTGTCCGTGTTCAGCATTGCATGTCTTGGTCATGTCGCACTCCACAGTGGTGCTTAATGACACGTTAAAGTAACCACTCAGGGCTTTATAGTATTTCATAAGTATTTCTGTTTTACATAGCCTACTAGGGGAAATATATTCCTATAAAAGTTCCAGACAAACTTTTTTTACACAAAGATGACAAAAAAAACATTTCTGCTTTCTCAGATGCCCAGATATATTAATCAATTTATTTGTTTATACTGATTAAAAATATCTGTTAAGTCGATCTCCATTTAGGCAGAATTGAAAAGCTACAGCGTGAGCCACGGCCGTGTCCTACATTCGTGTGGTGTTTAATACACTGAATAAACGGATGTCTCACAACCGATTAAATGAACAATGGCATCAAAATTTCCAAGCAGCCCCACAGCTGAACTCTTAACTGAGCTTTAAACTGACTGGAATTTGACCGTCTCTTTTCAGTTCTCACGTTCTTCTGCTCCTATTTAAAGCCGACACAAACACACAAAGACCCTGGGTGACCTCTGGCATAATGTGTCATATGGAAAAAACATTTTGTAAACATGCAATTAGCATAAACGGGAGCGGAGAGTATTCAAGCTCCGGCTTAATGAACGTCTCTAACGGTCTCTAATCTTCACCCGGATTAGACCTAAATCTGATGACATCATTCTCCAGGAATACACACTGTAGCTTTAAATAACTTTGTCTTTGTAACAACAAAAAGCAATTGTGAATTCTCAACAAAACTATGCAACATACATACTAAATAAAGGTCAGTGATAAAAAGTTGCTGTGGTGGAAGAAAAGCAGCTGAACAAGCAGCACAAACTTGCTCTTCTGGTCTTTTGTTGGGTTTTTATTGTCCCTTTGCCGTCACTGAGCTTCGATACGAGCGGAGAATCTCACACGCTCCTAGTTCAACGTATATCCTCGATCCTTCTTGCTTCGTAATAATAAGTTAGAAAAAAATTATTTGAGACTAAATCATCAAGGCATGAAATCAGTGGCCTTTGTAGCATATTCTAGTCATGCTGTCATTTCTAACAAAATTATTCATTATAGATGAGAAGAAGGAGAGTATCGATACAACGTGAGAAGCCGTGCTATAGGCAGGGAATGGGATGGACACTAAATGTTCCTCCAGCCAAACCCTGCACTGTGTGAACCACAAGAACATGATGTTCAAAGAGACAGGGTGTGTCCTAGTGGTAGTGAGCTTGTCCTCTATCTTCAATCGTCGCTCCCTCCAATGTCCGAGAATAACCGGCTACTAAAGCTCATTATCAAAACATGACACAGACTTGACATTATGTTGCATAGTGTTTCTACACTGCAACATTGATTTCTCAAATCTGATTGGTCAGAAGGTGAGCTGTTTTCTAACACTGCAGTTCTGGCAGTGAGAAAAACCACATGTCTGGATTTATGTGCCACCAGAAGATTTGGTAACATGACAAACTGCGTTTTTGTCTTCTTGACAATCCCTAAACCTGACAGTTGGCTGGTGAGAGAATAAGTGCATTCCAAATCGCATACTTATACTTGCGCACTAATTTTTACCATTGTTTAGTATATACAGTGTGAGTAACAGTTCCGACAAGATTATGAACACTTCCTGGAGTGTGGAACGTTAGATGCTTGCAAACGGTCTCGGCTTGAAAGCAGTGGCACGGCTACTAGGCACTCGAGTGGACCAAACGTCTTACAAATGTCTTTTAAAGTAGCCCATGTTGTGAACATACTACTCTCCTAAAATTCATACATTAGAGTACCTAGTAGATTGTTTAAGTGCATAGTATACAGCAGATCATTTGGGACAAGGCTAATGCCTTAAAGCGGTGATAACGCTCGATCATGGACATTCCACGATTAATAACAATTGTGAACGGACAGAAACTATGGTGTGTCATTCTTTACAATTTTTTTTAAACTAGGAAAAAAAAACTGCTGTGGAACAAAAGGAGATCATGACACAGAATATTTTCCTACCCTGTCATGCCCTTATTCCTTACATACTGCACCCCCTATAAACAGTTAGCAGAGCTGATGCCACAGCTCAGCTCCAGGTACCTTAAGCTCATTTCCATTACCCAGAGTGCTACAATGACACAGCAGGTTATCACTAACGTACACTCTGTACACAAGGAATGCCCACACCTCTATTATTCCGACAAACACACATCATTGGAAACATTTCCATGTTTTGGTTTGAGTTTTTGTCTCGGTTGTAGTTTTCTGTTAAAGAATCGCAACACTTTCATCACGGAGTTCAAGAGCACTCGCTCTGATTTCGACTCAAAGTGTGAGATCATTGATGAAGCACTTTCTCGAGTGTGAGGCAGCATTTAATTCAGCGCTGATTAAAAGTGCAGCATTTCTGGCTTAGTGTCTGGTGGCAGGACCTGAGGCAGCCGCAGTGGGGGAGGGAAACACACACACACACACACACACACACACACACACACACACACCACACACCACACACCACACACACACACACCACACACACCTTGCTCTGCTCTGATCTCCACTCCCCTCAGACCTACACGACTTGTTTATCTGTCCAGGGCTGTGCATCGGGGTCTTTTTTAACTGCTCAAGTGGAAGTTCAATTGTTTTGCTTTATTTATTTCTTTGCCCACTAACAAAGTGACATTTGCTCTGTGCTTCCACAAAATAGAATGGAGTTTCTTTCAGCTATTTTTCTTAAGTCATGAAGTGCTTTTATAAAGATATTCTACATTATAATGTCAGTGCGCATTTGTCACAATGCTAATTGTGTATTGTAATTTTTTTTGTATTTTTGTATTGTCTTGTAACTTTTCGTCTGCACTGTCTTTTGTTCTGCACTGTCTTGTTGTCTTTTTGTCTTGTCCTGCACTGTTTGCACCAGGTTGCACAAATGCACATTATGTGGCGTCTTTATTTTATGTAGCACCATGATCCTGGATAAACGTTGTCTCATTCACTATGTACTGCAACAGCTAGAAATGGTTGAAATGACAATAAAAGCTTCTTGACTTGAAACTGGTAGCTACAAGTTTGTATTACTTGTTAGCTATAGCGGCATCGTAGCTGCAGTAGAAACAGTGATAATCGACTACATTATTAAGGTATGATTTGAAAATGGTTTCAGCTTTATTTCTGATCAGATAATTCCTTCACAAGTTTCCATCACAGTGAACAAAAGGGGTTATAAACCCACCTTAACTCTAAAGCATGTCACAACAGGTCAGAGCGAGACTCTGGGTTTGTCTCTTTAGCCCAGATTATGAGGGATCTCTTTAGTCAGTATTAAGCAGTGGATAAACAGAACAAGCAGCAGTGGTGGAGCTGATTAACCCTGTTATCATTTGACTAAAAAGGAGATGCAATCAAAGGGGCTAAGCTGTGTTAAAAATGTGATCAGTAAATTAATCCTACTGTATCATATTGCTGCTATGTATGTATCCAGTGTGTGTCTGTATTGTTGCTGTGGTATCATCAAGAGTTCAAAAGGCCGTGCTCTCTGGGTACAAGACACAGCAAACACTGTCTCTAAACTCCCCGTCAATCAGTCAAACAATCAAATCAATGACACTAGACTATTATGTATTTATGTGAGCTCGTGTATGAGGAAGAAGGCAGAGAGAGTCTTCATCTGAGAGTGTTATGTCCTGCGTAGCTGCTAATGGTGGCCAGTGACCAAGACTATAATATAGAGAAAAATAGACAGCAAAAAAACAACAACAAAAAAAGGTGGTCAAATTACAACAAATCAGCAGTGAAGCTAGGAACATCACCGTGTTCGTGCTGATCTTACAGAGAACATGTATCTTTCAGCAGTTTGTTTTAAAAAACATCTATTTCTGCTGTGATTGCACAAACTTCATTCATACAACAAGATCATCATCTCTATACAACGTGGCGGTTTTCCATCCATCTATTCATTCCCGTTCTGTACAGTATATTCTAGACACGGTCAACGGGGAGACTGGAGCCTAATCCTAGGGGACTTGGGGGCCCAAGGCAGGGGACAGGATGCCAACCCATCACAGGGCACAATCTCACACACACACACACACACACACACGAAACTTAACTATACAGTTATTACTTTTGTTCCTCGGTAACATGATAAGCTGCAGTTGTCTTATTAGCTTCAAGAGAAAAAAAACTTGTTAAGCTTGTGAAGAAATGTTTATAGCTTGAAATGAATGAATGAATGAATGAATGTATGAGTGAACAAGTCCATTAGTCCATTTCCTGAAATGTCTGATGTATTTCAGTGATCTACAATGTACATAATTTTATAAGCAAACAAATTAATGTGGTGCACCTTGTACTCCAAGAATAGACTGTTTATAAAAAGGTTTTTAATTAAATCATTTAGCTTGACTGGGAATATTTTTAAATGGGTGCCATTAATTTTGCTGACATTCAGGAGACTGTAGCACAGGAAAAACCCAGGATTGCCTGAGGCTAGATATATAATAATAATTATATGTAATAATGAGTAGATCCCAGAAACACCTTATAGGCTACAATGACTTTATATGGTCATCTCAAGCACCTGCATGACACACCTATGCTAAGCCCCACCCACTCCTGGACCTACATGACTTGTTTACCTGCTTTTTTTTTCTTCCTCCAATCAGCTGATGTCGTTAGCTGGCGTTATTCTCTGTCTTCAAAAGGACAATGGCTTGGGACTGACATGGACATGGCACATGACTATTCAATCCCATAATTTTATTATAATATGTCCTTTAATTCTTTAAAGTCTACATTATATAATATAAACAAATGTTCAGACCTGATGTTTACTCACACAATGGAATTGATTGGAGAAAATGTGTTATATTTTTATCCCAGCAGGTCTTCCACTTGTTAATACCAATGCTAAATCTTTTCTTGAGTAACAGATCACACACAGGGACTCAATCTACATAACAGGTAAAGGAGACGTTCACGTAACATTAATGGAAGGAGTCTTGTGTGTTAGCCTTCTGTAACAAGCAACAGAAAATGCATCTTGCTTACAACTGTAACAAATAGATAATTAAAAAAAATTATGTTCAGTGATCAATAAAATGCAGGACATGCTGTTCTAGGAAAATAATCTTTGTTGTGGAAACAGTAACTGCTTTGTGTGACACCACCTTCTTGATTATTTCCTCATGAAAGCACTCTCTGTGATTACTCAGTAACAGGGAAGATACTTTTGACCATCACTTTTTTTTTTAACTTATGTTCAACTATTGGTCTTTATTGCACCATGACTCAGGATATGTACTTGTGCGGGAGCGCGCGCGCGCGTCCGTGCATGTGACATCGAAACTGGGTAGAGACCAACATCAATACCTGTGCACCTGTGCACCTGTCCATAGCGTCCCTGCTGGAAACGGAAGTTAAAGACAAACGGGATTTTACGGAAGTGTTTGCTAGAGCCATTTTATAAAATGTTGGTGTAAAACCTGTAAATAAACTCCACTGCCTGTACATACCGACCTGCAGTAATAAATATGAAATGTAAAGTACTAGAGGATAATAAAGGATAGATTTGAGTGAAAATAGCCAGTTAAAGTAGAGTCGGAATTTCTATACGGCTGTAATGATGAAGTGGGTGGAAACTTTCCAAAAACAAACATTTCTAAGCATTAAAACTGGAATAAAACCTGACGACACTCACCCTGCTGTAGAGTTCGTTCACGGACATGTTTCTGTTTCTGTTACAACATCAACACTGGAGTTTATTTATTTATCCTTCCGCGTTGAAAAAGGAAATGTTTCCATTAAGGTGTATAATCCATATCCGACATGTCTAATCAATAGTCCCTGTCACACACGTTCACACACGTTCCTGTTGTCTTAAAAGTCCCGAATTGGTACTTTTGAACCCGCAGATAAGAGATATACTGATCCAGAGTCAGATATTCAGGTCGGCACTAATGTTAGAGTCCCCGCTGAAGCTCGACTGTTCACAGCAGGTGCCGCTTCCCATTTATTACACTTTGTGGTTTCTTTTCCTATTGAACTTTTTCATCTACACTGCGTTGAAATACAAACTCGATTTTAAATCACCAAACCACGAGAAAAACCAAAAGAAACCGGGTAAAAAGAATACAGGAGAAATGTAGGACTGTGTTCCTTTGCTGTATCCATAAACTCCACCTGGCCGAATCTATTGCGCCTCCTGCTGACCAATCAGCGCGCCGCAGTGCCCCATTCCCAACCAATCAGGATAATACAAATATTGTGACGTCATAATAATTGCAAGGCAATATTTACATAAATCGGTTATTTTGAATTGAACAATCAATATTAAGACAAATAAAATTTAAAAAGTGTGTAAATCTTTCTAGGGCTCTCTTGACAGACAGCAGCTGCAGTTTTTCCAAGCACCACAAAAACTCCTGTTAGAACTAGAACGTGCAAGTGGATGCTCTTAAATATCTTGTTCAGTCTCTTTAATAAGTCGTGGCCACAGCATATACTGTTCCCATGCCTCACTAAGTTGTGGAAAAGTATTAAATGATAAGTCTTATTATTATTATTATTATTATTAGTAGTAGTAGTAGTAGTAGTAGTAGTAGTAGTAGTATTGTTATTATTATTATTATTATTATTATTATTTACATCAGCAGCATGGTTATGTATTTTAATATACCATTAGTAAAGACTTAATACCATAAAACCAAATCTATTTTAGCTCCAAATCAGTTTATCCATATTTATTAAATAAAAATTGTATATTTATTGCATTGATCAAAATTTGATTTGTGTCACTATTTTGCTATCTTATTCAGTTCATGTTCTGTAATTGGTGGAAGCAGTTTTCAAGTTTCAAAATCAGTTTTCAAAACAAAGAGTCGAATTACTACACAAATACCAGTACATTGCGTCTGATGCTTCACTAGGAGAAATAATTGAACTCATCAAGTGTTTCGATGAATGGTTTACATTCCCCTAAGCATACAGTGCCTTGCACTATTACATGTCCCTTTTTAAACTTTTCCACATTTCCACATTGTCCTGAGAACAGTTTCTCCAGTCTGATGCTTCTCTGTCTAATGACAGCAATACCCTGTCACTGACTGTTGTGCAATACTTAATAATACTTACCATACTTCATTTTTTTAATTCATAAATTTAATAGTGATCCACAAAAAACATTTTTAATAACCAAACTCACAATTCCAGAACTTAAAAAGCCTAAAATTTCAGAATTATGTCAAAACCTGATCGTGTGAATAATTTTCCCAGGCTGCCACACATTACAACACAGCAAGCCTTCAATAATAAAACAGAGAACAGCATGTGGATTTACCTTGACGTAGAGATCCTGGACAGTCGTCATCTTGTCTTTTTTTAAATAAAGTTTGTAAAAGTATCCACAAATGTTCTGAAACTTATTTCAACTCTTTCCTTTTTTCACATATTTAAAAGACTAATACAAATTGTTGAGAACTTTGAGCTGGAAGTGAAGTAACAATCACATACAGGAACAAGTTAAAGCCTGCATAGGTGACGAAAAGACAGAAGACAGTAATGACATAAGACAAAACTCATCCACTCCCAAACCACTCCTTTAGTAGGTATGGGGTGTTGAGCATGGTTTATCCAGGAAGTCTGACCGAACCCAAACACATAAAAAGGTGTTACACGCACAGTAATCATTTGAGCAAGCATTTCATTGGATAAAAGCTTACTGTCCAGTTATACTGCAATCCTGTGGTTTGTCTTTAATGCTTGTATAATTTCCAGTGAAGAAGATATCAAACCAAAGAAGATTTATTTTTTTGTTTTGCTTTTTACATTTTATTTAATTTAGGTGTAAAATCAGTCATGCATATACAATGCTGGGGTTTAACAACATTTAGATGTTCTCTTAGCCCTATTTTAAGAATCTGGGGGTGTGACTAGTTACACATTACTGAGACTGACAGGAGAAAAGATAAAAGTTTCTACAGAATACATGACATCATAAAAGGTGTCTAAATATTAA
Source organism: Tachysurus fulvidraco (assembly GCF_022655615.1). Lineage (NCBI taxonomy): Eukaryota > Metazoa > Chordata > Actinopteri > Siluriformes > Bagridae > Tachysurus > Tachysurus fulvidraco. Next base: position 9,046,660 of record NC_062538.1, on the reverse strand, counting down.
ATTAGGTATAATGTAATGGGAAAACTGCTGACTTATTTGCATTGAGAAATGATTCAAGATTATTCAAGCCCTTAACATAACATTATCTTAACCTTTAAATAATTAACCTTGTTAAAAACTAGTCAGTCAAGTCAGACGCATATTGAAAATATAACTGCAGAAACAAACTACGGTGTAATTTAGAAGTTCTTCAGAAGAATCAGGACCAAAAATAGTACCACAGAGGTTGTAGGTTTTTTATTTATTCCTTTACCACATCTTCATCACAATTCAAAGATGCTTTATATCAGCTTATATACAGTATCTCACAGAAGTGAGTAAACCCCTCACATTTCTTTTGTAAATATTTTATTATATCTTTTCATGTGACAACACTGAAGAAATGATACTGTGCTGCAATGTAAAGTAGTGAGTGTACAGCTTGTATAACTGTGTAAATTTGCTGTTACATTTGCTGGTGTTATCGCTCTCACTCTCTCATACTAGTCACTGGAAGTTCAACATGGCACCTCATGGCAAAGAACTCTCTGAGGATCTGAAAAAAAGATTTGTTGCTCTACAGAAAGATGGTGTAGGCTATAAGAAGATCGGCCAGACCCTGAAACTGAGCTGCAGCACAGTGGCCCAGACCATACAGTGGTTTAACTGGACAGGTTCCACTCAGAACAGGTCTCAGCATGGTCTAAAAAGATGTTGAGTGCACGTGGTCAGCATTATATCCAGAGGTTGTGTTTGGGAAATAGACTAAATATGAATGCTGTCAGCATTGCTGCAGAGGTGGGGGGTCAGACTGTCAGTGCTCAGACCATACGCCACACACTGCATTAAAGTGGTCTGCATGGCTGTCGTCCCAGAAGGAAGCCTCTTCTAAAGATGATGCGCAAGAAAGCCCACAAGCAGTTTGCTGAAGACAAGCAGACTAAGGACATGGATTACTGGAGCCATGTCCTGTGATATGATAAGACCAAGATAAACTTATTTGGTTCAGATGGTGTGCCTGTGTGGCGGCAAACAGGGGAGGAATACAAAGACAAGTGTGTCTTGTCTACAGTCAAGCATGGTGGGGGGAGTGTCATGGTCTGCTGGGACTAGGGAGCTACAGTTCATTGAGGAAACCATGAAGACAACCACTGCCTTGCTAAAGAAGCTGAGGGTAAAGATGATGGACTGGCCAAGCAGGTCTCCAGACCTAAACACTATTGAGCATCTGTGGGTTATCCTCAAACAGAGGGTGGAGGAGCGCAAGGTCTCTAACATCCACCAGCTCTGTGATGTCATCATGGATGAGTGGAAGAGGACTACAGTGGCAACCTGTGATGTTCTGGTGAACTGCACACCCATGAGGTTTAAGGCAGTGCTGGAAAATAATGGTGGCCACAAAATATTGACACTTTGGGCCCAATTTGGACATTTTCACTTAGGGGTGTACTCACTTTTGTGGCCAGCATTTTAGACATTAATGGCTGTGTGTTGAGGGGACACCAAATTTACACAGTTATACAAGCTGTACACTCACTTTATATTGTAGTACAGTGTCATTTCTTTAGTGTTGTCACATGAAAAGATACAAAATATTGACAATAATGTGAGGGGTTTACTCACTTCTGTGAGATAAATACTGTATCTATAACACCTATTAGGTGCAGGAGAACTCACTGAAGTTTTACTGTGTGTGTGAAATTCTCAGCACAGAATCACGCTATTGATATGAGCAGGTTCAGTTACTCGTTAGATGATCCCTTCTTCTTCTAAAAGGGTGAACTGCTGTGGTATGTGATGTCGGCCTGGACAGCAAATCCTTCACCTTTTTATTAAAATTCTCCTGCTCCATAAGATACCTTTTGTCCTCCCGGTCATTCTCTGCCTTTTTGACCTCACACAGGCGCTGATTGTCCAATATCTGTGCTGACAGACCAGCTTTATATTCCCGACATGCTTCCCTGAGACTGTAGCACAAAACAATATGATATTAAAACATATACAGTTTTTGAAAATGGAAAAGAAACATAATACAAGTTTATGTCATCCAAAATCTGTAAATATCTCTATTGGTTTTTGGAGTCAGAATTCTGTTATAAAGCAAATACAGATGTGCTTGAATGATGCAACTCAAATAAATGTAAACACTAAGAACATGAGCTAAAAAAAAAGAACGAGGCAAACATGAACATGAAGAACATGAAATGAACACAAAAAACAGTGTGACTGTGAGGATTTGTGCTCAATCAGCCACAAGAGCATCAGTGTCTGTTGAGGAAGCCTGATTTCTCCAACAATAAACTTGGCAAACCATGTGTTCATGGAGCTTGTTTTGTGCACAGAGGCATTATCATACTGGAACAAATTTAGGATGTCAGCATACATATATCCTAGACAATTGGGTGCTTCCAACTTTGTGGCAACAATTTGGGGAAAAGTATATAATCAGGTTTCCACATACTTTCTGGCCATATAATGTAGCATAACAATGATATTTAAAGCAAACGTATGAAAACCTGGACCTGTAATTTCAGAAAAGATTCTGCCTGATTGACTTGTATTAGTTGTTAGCTACATTAACATCATCGGTTTAGTTCAAACGAAACAGCTAACATTAGTCTTGATCAAACTATATATTAGTCGACCGCATACAAACAATTTTTGATTTAAAACACAGGAGCAGTTACGAACGAAATATGATCTTCCTGAAATTCCGAATATTTTAGAAAGAACGTATTCATCCTACTGTACCTGAGGCTCCTGTGGAAATTTACATATAGGATAAATGTAAACCACAACTGATTGTGTTTCAATCATTTAACTCTTTTTTCCAGAGCCCGATGATTGGAATTTTTCACGCCACATTCCACAGTGGTGCTTAATGCCTCATATGAAAGTAAACACTCAGGGCTTTTAGAATTTGTAGTTTTTCTGTTTTTACCTAGCCTACAAGCACCATGTGTAAATTGCAGAAAAACCAAGAATGTTTTTTATTTCACACAAATGATTCTATTCTATATTCTATATTTTGAATCATTTGAATCAAATCATTCTTGCCGATCCCCTAAGTGCTTGTTCATAAGCATCTAATATTTGAAGGTGTATTCTACTACTACACCTCTGTGTAAGATTTTCCCAACAGAGGTAAAAACATCTTACGCTAAAAGCCAACAATGTCCTGACTCATTTTGTATCTGTAACGAGTCTGTCTGTGTTTTCCCTTGTTTCTGTCTGCTGTCATTCCCTGCTGCTAATTGTTGACCCCGCCCACCTATTTGTTACCATGGACATTAACTGCACTCCTTCTCTTCCCCAGGTGTTTTGTCTTAGTCTGTGATTGCCTCCGGCTTGTGATTGGTTCTTGTTCCCTATATCTACTCTGTTTGTTCAGTTCCTCGTTGTGAGTCGTTGTTAGTATGAGCTATGCTGCCCGGTGCCCGGTGCCCGGTGCCCGGTGCCCGGTGCCCGGTGCCCGGTGCCCGGTGCCCGGTGCCCGGTGCCCGGTGCCCGGTGCCCGGTGCCCGGTGCCCGGTGCCCGGTGCCCGGTGCCCGGTGCCCGGTGCCCGGTGCCGCTCAGTGTTCTGCCCTGTTTTTGCCTGCTTGTTTGTTTCTTGTTTCCTGTATTGTCTATTAAAAGGATTTAACTGCATTTGGATCCGTATTCGCCTGTGACTAGCCGTGACAATATCAGACTTTTGGCAATAAAAAAAGATTTTTTTTATACAGATTGAAAATGTCAGATTAGCCGATTTCCATTCTGCCGGTGGAATGTGACGGAAGTGTACTGGTAAAAAAAAAAAATTGCTGATTTACTACAACTTTACATATTTGTATTGATATGCTGTTACAAATGAGCAGTGGCATTTGCTAAACAGAGTTACTGCAAGGTTTAAAGCATTCTGCCACTAAATGCAAATTAGTTGTGATTTACAGACGTGCATAAAGAGAATTTGTGAGTATTGTGCAATCGGTGCTACACAAACGTAGATAAATCTGATGCCAATTTTGCATGACCAACAAAAACAGTTGCACACAACCTTACTAAAAGTATATCACCGAGGCCCACTTTGTACATTTAAACTTTTCACTGAACTCTTCCTGAAACAAGTAGAGCAGAGAAAATCAGTGAGAAAAGAATGTCATCAACCCAAATGAAAGAAAAATGTCAGCAACCCAACCGTGTTTTTTTCTGTTCTTCCAGCAGCTTGTGTTCCTGGATTATTCTATTCAGCTCTTCTCTCTCCGTAGCCAGTTCAGCCTGTTTCTGAGCATTCCTATCCACTGAAAGAATAATAGAAAAAAAACAAATGAAAGTAACACATGATTGTTTAAATCGTGACATGAATTACTGAGTGCATGGGAGAAGACGTGGTAGTATTACCACAAAAGCCTTTACTTTAAGTACATCCAAATCCCTGATGAAGGGATTTTTTTTTAGTTCTGTTTTTTTTTTTTATTTTATATCGAAATGTTTGAGCATTAAAAAAAATCGCAAGAGTAGAGGATGCTGAGGATAGAGTTTAGTGGAAACAGATGATTGGCTGTGGTGACCCCTAACGGGAAAAGCCGAAAGTAGAAGACGGGGAAGTTTGAGCATGAAAAATATGCGAAAAATATGCTAGGTAGTCAGCACAATAGTTACTGCATGATTAATTCTAAAAATAGGCAAGTAATCTGTTCTGTCAAATCACCAGTTATTTTGAGTCAATTTCATTTTCTTTCAAAAGTAATTCCTTTGAAATGTTTGTCATTATAGATTCTGTTTATACGTCATTCATGTCTCACTTTATCTGTTTGCTGATTAGAACTTTACATACAGTCAAATTCCCCAGAGCCATATGCTCTGATGACACCGCTCACAAACACTAAAGTTAAAACCACTCGGTTCTAATTTTGTGGCATAAGAGTTGTAAGGTTTTCTACAAGTTATTAAAGGACTTTTATTAAATGTCATTTAGTAGACTTAGGAAAAGAAAAAATATACAATCCCAATAATGAGAATCTAAAAGTGGAATCAATGCCACTTTTTTACACTATTTACTTACATTGACAGAAATCACAATCTACCCTTTTTAAAATCACATTATTATTTACTAATAATTTATTATTATTTACATTATATACTATAAGTTTTTATAGTAATTAGCTTGTTTAATGGGTTTATTAGTTTAATATGTTTAATACAGACCTCAGTTATTCAAAAATAATTAATGTGTAATGAAAATAGTTTCATTTATGCTATTTGGCACACACACTTAAAGAGCTTGTTGGTATTGGGATTTGATCTCAGAACCTTCCTACTGGTAGTCAAGTATCTTATCTGAGCTACCAATGCCCCGTGGATAGTCCTGGGGTTTGTTCTGTGGGTGTAGGTGTACAACAAAAAATTGCCAGTCTGCCAGTCTGTAGTACGGACACATAATTACAAAGATTACTGGCTGCAAAGTATTTACCAGATCTACAGGATATAAGGTAATCATTTGGTCATGTGCTATTCCTTGTTATAGTGGCCGAACCGATTCCCTCATCTCTACCCATAGCACTGTTTTAAATACAAGTGGAGCAAAGAGTGTATTCCTTACACTTTTCTTGAATTTGTAAGCGCTGTGTGTCCAGCACATCCTTCATGAGCCGGTTTCTGGCTTCTTTCACCAGACGGTTTTTTTCAGCCCTGCGATTCCATATCTGTTGCAGCTCAGCCTCTATCACCTGCTCTGTCTCAGCCTCGTGCTGTTTCTGCTCCTCCAGCTGTTCCGCCATGTACTGACGATACCTTTTCTGCTCCTCACCTAGCTCCAGCTATTATTCAGGAACATTGACACATGGCAAGATTTAGATCATTCCTATGTAGTTTTTCTATAAAGGTTACAAATGGATGCAGCTAAACTGAAATGAAAGCTTCACATTTTATCACTGTACATGAGACCTGCCAGAGTTCATATTTAGGCTGAAGCTACAGTCTGGGTTTCTGTATGGTTTAAGGAGTAGGAACTCTACAATTTTTCACTAATACAGTACTGAGGATTACAGATACAGTTACAGTTGCTTCTGGTAACCACATGCACAATGTATAACACTATATACACAAATATTTTTAGAAGACCATTTCGAGGAGCAGCACCGGAAGTAAATCAACAGTAAATCTGTTTAAGCCATAAGGAAGTAAAAAAAATTACATATTTCCTGGCACATGGGGAAGAGGATACACTCTTAGCCCTGATTAATGTAGGGTGATGTACTGTAGAGTCATTATATTTACATTTATACAATTAGCAGACATTAATGCCATTTAAAGTGATGGCACAGAAGTTATCACTAAATCTAAAAGCAAAAGCATCTGATGGTTCCCATATGCTACTTTTCTTGTTTTTGAATGTGCAGTGAACAGATACCCATAATGTCTTACCTTCCTAAGAACCTCTTCTTTTTTCTCGTCCTTCACCTCTGTGAGCAGCTGCTCCAGGATGCTCATGTCCAAAGCCAGATCTTCCTGCTCTTCTCGTGCCAGGCGTTTCAATTTCAGACGCAGCGAGGTGTCTAGTTGCCTGCGCCAGTTCTCCTGATTCTGGAACTTCTGTCTGTGTTCTCGCTCCTCTTCCAGACGCAACATCTCCCTCTGATCTCGCTACAGATCAAGCACAGACTCAGCAAATACAGTTCACTTCAGACATATACTGCACATTATTCCTATTCTATTCATATGTAACATGTAAGGAATAAAACATTTAGAAGCATGCTGTTATTTGAAAATAATCAATGGTAAGTTGGTGTGTTCCAAGTGTACCAGTAACTGGGCCTCTTCTTCTTTGAGTTGTTTGGCCTGCAGCCTCTGTTGCTCTGCAGCTTCCATCTGAATGTGCAGAAAAGCCAACTGCTGCAAGTTGTTCTCTTTCTGACGCTGAACCTTCAGGTCCTCACGCTGCTCTTTGGCCTGACGATCTTTTTCCCACAGCTGTGCAAACAGCATTTCTTCCTCCTGCTGCAGTTGACGCTCTTCTCTGCGTGTTTGGATCTGTGCTGCACGCTCTGTGAAGACCTCATCCTGGTGCTGGCGCATTTGCAAGGCCCGGAACTCGTCGCTCTGCTCTCTGAAACCCAGAGGAATATCAGAAGTCTATTAGAATATCAGAAGTCTAAATTTGTAGATGTTTTTTCACCATCTTTCTATATTCCCGTCACCGAATCTTTCCGAATATTCCATCTGGAGACCCCGCTCTTGTAGATTTCACATCAAAAGTCTAAATTAGTAGTATATGTTCTCTGTCTTTCTAGAGATTCCATTTGGAAGGTCCATTCGTGTATTCACAAGATCAGAAGTATAAATGGTAGTCATATGTTCACCATCTTTCTAGACTGTTCCATCTGAAGGATCAATTTCTGCACTTTTTTGACTAAACTGGTAGTTTATTGGCAAGCCCATGCCTCAAAGGTCAAAATTGGTAGTCACATGTTCACTGTCTAGAAGATTCCATCAGAAAGGATCATTTCTATACTACTTACAAAAGAGGTCTAAATTTGATGTTATGTTCAATATCTTTTTAGAAAGTTATCTCTGGAGAATGAATGAATTCACATCAAAAGTATAAACTGATAGTCATGTGTGCATAGTCTTTCTAGAATATTCCATCTGACAGGCCAACATTAGTATTACTTACAACATCAGAAGTCTAAACTGGTAGCTGTATGTTCACCATCTTTCTAACTGGAAATTCAAATTAGAAAGCCTACTCTTGTGGTATTCATCATTCTCATTGGCAATCATACAAGATCTGTCAGAAAGATTCCAATTTAAAGGCTTCTTTATGTAGTATTCCCAACAGCAGATGTTTAAAGTGATAATCTGATGATTCCAGAAGATTCTGCCCAGAAATCCCACTCTTACAGTATTCAGAACACATGTCATTATTGGTGGTCTTACTGTATGTGCATTGTCTTTCTAGAAGGTTCTAGTCTTCCTTTTGTATATCCATTGAATTCTCGAGTGGTAAAATAAAGAAACTTTCCCAATATCCCTGAAGCACACTGAGGTTTTTAGCAGTAGATTCTAGAAATCTTTTTTACCATCCAATTTGCCATGTCATCTGAGGAAAATGTTGATGTTTTCATCTTGATTTTACTTTCATTGTGTCTTTTCATTATCTGTACAATGAATTAGAAACTAAGTGTTAGCTTTCAAAATCATTGGCCTTGGTCATTAGATACTGTAGCTTGGGCTAGTCCCAGTTTCCAAGCTACTGTGCTCATGACTTTAACCACTATGTCTATTACTACTACTGTGAGTTCACTTTGCGATGCAGAAAGTCACAGGGTCATTAAATTAGAGTTAAAGTAGATGGCAATGCACATGGCAGCCACAGTGCTTCGCTCTCCAGTTGTTTTAGTGTTTTTTTTGTGTGTGTTTTTGTTTATTTAACACTATCAGTTTTTACCAGGGATGAACTGGTAAATATTCAACAGAACACACCACAAAATCTGCTACACGGTTTTCGATTATTCGGATGTTCCGCTGAACATTATATACATCTACATCAATGAAAGGTGGTGTACAGATATGACAGTGTTAAAGAAGATGTGTTGTCCAGATCTAGAAGCGCTCTTCATTAACTGTAAGCCGTTCTACTCGCAGTGGGAGTTTCACTCGTCCACCGTAAGAGCAAGTGAGCCTGGATTTACAAAAACTGGCTGATCAGATAACAGGGACAGAACAACAGAACCCAGACTCTGTTAGAATAATTCTTGGGACTTGTGAACTCCTAAAATACAGACAGCGTGTTACATATCACACCAGAGACAGTAAGATACTGGACCTCTGTTACACCACAATAAAGAATGCATATTGCTCAGCCCCATGTGCAGCCTTGGGTCTCTCTGATCACTGCCTGGTTCATCATATACAAACCTACAGGCAAAAACTTTCATATGTTAAACTTGTAATGAAGACTGAAAAGAGATGGACTAACAAAACAGAGCTGGTTTTACAAGCCTGTTTTAACCTCACTGATTGGAGTATTTTTTAAAGCTGCTGCCAACGATCTGGACTAGCTCACTGAGACTGTAACTTCATACTGTACATCAGTTTCTGTGAGGACACGTGCATGCCTACCAGAAATCATCTAACGTTCAACAATGATAAGCTATGGTTTACAGCAAAACTCAGACATCTTCATCAGGACAAAAATGACTACAAAAATGGACAATAGGTTCTTGTACATTCAGGACAAGAACACACTGAATAAGGAGATTAAAGCAGCTTAGAAGAGCTATGCTAAAAAGTTGAAAGATCAGTTCACCTGTATCAACTCAGCTTCAGTCTGGAAAGGTCTGAAAGCCATCACCAACTACAAGACACCATCCCCCAGCACTGTGGTGAATCAACAACTTGCTGAAGATCTGAATGAGTTTTATTGCAGATTTGAAACCCCCACACCTATTCTGATCATCTCTTTAATACCTCCTTTAACCCTTTAATACCTCCTGCTCAGTGACGATGATGTGCACCAGGTCTTCAGAAAGAACAAAAGAAGAAAGGCACCAGGCCCAGATAGTGTGACACCAACCTGCCTGAAAACCTGTGCTGACCAGCTGGCCTCCATCTTCACACAGATCTTCAACAGATCACTGGAGCTGTGTGAAGTCCCTGTCTGCTTCAAACACTCAACCATCATCCCCATCCCAAAGAAACCGGATTACAGGAAATCATCCTGCAATATATCCTGCAACACATGGATACCTCAGGGACTTATGTGAGGATCCTGTTTATAGACTTTACTGTAGTTCAGACACCATCATTCCAACACTCCTCCAGACCAAACTAACTCAGCTTAACTAACTAAACTCTAACTCAGCTCATCTGTACCTAGCCTCTATCTGTCACTGGATCACCAGTGACACTGGGGAAATTCATGTCAAACAGGACTGCCTACAGACAGGATGTTAAATTGCTGTCTGGTCACAACTACTTGGAGCTCAGTACGCTAAAAACAGTAGAGATGATAGTGGACTTCAGGTGAAACCCCCTGCATTCTCCCCACTCACCATCATGGACAGCACTGTGGCTGCAGTGAAGGCTTTCATGTTCCTAGGCTCCACCATCTCCCAGGACCTGAAGTGGGACACTCACAGCAACAACATTGTAAAAAAAAGGCCCAATAAAGGATGTACTTCCTTAGCCAGATAAGGAAGTTTAACCTTCCACAGGAGTTGCTGAAATCGTTCTACTCAGCCGTCATCAAGTCTGTTCTGTGCACTCCAATAACTGTCTGGTTTGGCTCAGCTTTAAAATCAGATATCAGAAGTCTACAGAGAATGGTTCAGACTGATGAAAGGATTATTGGTGCTCACCTGACCACCACCCTTCAAGAACTGTATATATCCAGAGTTAGGAAAAGGGCTCAAAAATCACTCGGGATCCCTCACATACAAGTCAACTGCTTTTTACACTTTTACCATCTGGCTGGTGCTACGGAGGCCCAAATACCAGCATAGCCAGGCACAAGAACAGTTTCTTCCCCCAGGCAATCTACTTCATGAACAGTTAAATGTCCCCCCTATTACGCAATAACTATGTGCAATAACCTTACATTTAATTGTCACCATCTCTATCCTAGTACATCCCTGCATTTCATTCTATTCTATTCTATTCTATTCTATTCTATTCTATTCTATTCTATTCTATTATCTATAGCACACTGTAAATACAATTTATTTATTTTTCAATTTTTTTTGTCTATTTGTATTTACATATGTGTTTTTTTATTCTCATCTTATTTTTATTGTCTGTGTGTTGTTTTACTGGAAGAGTATGACACTAAAACGTTCTGAATCCGATTCTGAATGTACAAGGGAATGAAGTCATTCATCCCATGACTGATATTAGCTCTGTAATTTCTGATACACGCATTGAGAGTGACAGTCAAGCATTTCGGTCTTTTGTCACGCTCTCACGCCACACATTGTATTTCTCACGCAGACAAATTTTTGACTATTTATCATATATTTAATATGCCGCAGCACCCAGAATGTATCTGTCCACACCGCTGTCTGTATGGAACCAGGCAGGAATCAAGCTCGTCTCCCCTGGAGTTCTTAGTCCAGCCTGACACTTATCAGCCAATCAAAAAAAGAGGCTTCACAATTCTCTATCAGAAAATAGCACTATTGTAACGCAACAACCAATGAAAAAAAAAAACAAACAAAAAAAATCCATTAGAGAGGGTATTTTCGATGGTTGGTTTGAACAAAACCTCAACAGCTTGTCTCTGGATGGGACATTGTCCTCAATCATGACCCTAAAAATGGTTGGGCCTGAGCCGAACTATTTTAAATGGAAGGAAGCCAACATTACAAATGATAAAGGAGTCCAAAAAGGCAACAAACACTTACAATAAACAACACCAGTCATAATCTCTCTCTCTCTCTCTCTCTCTCTCTCTCTCTCTCTCTCTCTCTCTCTCTCTCACACACACACACACACACATTAATAAATGGAAATTGAACAAATACTTTATATGTGGTCAGTGATCCTGGTGATCCTTTTTTTTTAGGGGGTTGCTGGGGGTTGGAAATGTCTTCAAAACTTGAAAACCCTGCGGTCTTTGTTCTTACAAGCTTCATATCTGACCTTGTGCTTGCACTCACATGAAACTACCCCCCCCCCCGCAACATTTTCTTTTGAATCTCTGTTTATGCTGAATAACGTCTTTACATATGGTTGCATTACTTCTACCTGAACAGTTGATCAAGCTTCTCAGCAGCCACCTTCTTCCTCTCACTTTCTCTTTTCTCCTGCAGGTACTTCGCTCTCTCACACATCCTGGCTTGCCTTACAAGCACAGAGTCTTGCTTTGAGTCCATCTCTTGCAACAATTCTCTCTCCTCAGACAGCAGCATTTTACGCAGCCTGTACAAACAGTGACACAAAGAGCAACAGACCAATACATGTTCTTTCACAAAAACATTCATTCAGCCTGCATGATGTGAAAAATTAAAAAAGGGTCAATACCTTTCTCTCCGTTCATCGATGCTCAACTCATACTTTTCCATTGCCTCCTGGACACGTCGCTCGATAGTGGCAGACACCATCTTTTGATCTGTGTTCCTTTCCCAGCATATTCTCCGATCACAGGCACTTTGGTCCTTGGTAAACTCCAGCACTTTTTTGTGAGCAGCATCCTGTTTCCTTCGTTCCACTATCAGGTAATCGGAGGGTCTGCTCGGTGGCTGTTTGGCTCGCTAAAAATTGGATCAAAATCTTACTTTCAACATGTATGCACTGCAGAAATCTCATACTCTCAAACAAACAAACAAACAAACAAACAAACAAACAAACAAACAAATAAATGAATAATGCTGGTGAACCTCAAGGATGTATGTATCTTCTGTACTTTTAGTTAAAGGGACCTTGAGGATGTAGTGTACTGATTTAAAAAGGTACATTATTAGAATTTAAGGGGCACATTTATACCTTCGTGTCTACATTTTCATTCTTTAATTAACACAATTAACACTTTCATTTAATAATTAAGAAACTAAAACTTTTTTTTTCTTACCACTGCCACTGAGTGAGGTGTAGGGCCGGTAACTTCCCGACACTTGGGTTTGTATTTCTGTCCAAGCAGCATGTCTAATCAGCGACCTCACATTAATTCACCGAAAGAAAAACTTTCAAACTGACGAATAACACGAAAGAAGAAAAATCCGTCTAACCTACTGTTTAGGGAAGTATTGCCATGACAACCAAATGTGACGTCACACACTTTGTTCTGCAGTTTACATAAACCCGGTTCAAATTAACATCATAAACATAATTTAGAAAAAAAGTGAACATGTATAATATATATATCCATCCACTATATATATAAAGGTTTATCAATGTTCAAAACAATGTTAACTATAGTAAATATAATACAGTTGCAGTTTTGTGTATGTACTGTTTATGTTTGTTTCAAAATAAGAGTCAATATTCTGATTATTATTTTCTATAACAGCTCAGACTCTTGTGCAGGCGTATTGACTTATTGCGGGTCTTGTAATAATGTACGTGTTTATTCGTAGTCGGGGCCATACGCACGTATACGCAGTATGCTTACTTGTTCCCCAGGGCTGTTTACGTTTAACGACTTCTATGGCTTAATATTAGCGTATACCCTCGGTATACCCACTTGTTTTGCTGCTTAAACGTCCATTTACTCTCGTCTTTTCTTCCCCTTTAACTGCATCGCATTTTGTAACTCACAAAACTTCGTTGTAATTGGTTCATTTTTTATTACTTTTATTGTTTGCATTATAAACAATATACAACAGTATATATTTCACTGTGATGTATATTTCAATGTGTAAATGCTTTTGTCAAACATATGTAATCCTGCTGCTTATATAAGAGCTATTACAGATATTGTTAGACTCTATGGTCTCTGTACGTGCTTCAGCTCAATGCACAATGCACAATGCTAAGGGATGTGTCTGCTCGGTATTTGTGCTTCTGTCATCCCAAGGCATTTTATGTGGAATTTTGTGCAGGTTCCACACTGAATCTATAAAGGGAAAATATGTAAAATATATCTATAAAATATTTGCTTTAGGAATCCTGTAACGCATAAACATATTGAAAAAAAAGTATAATGATCAATATAATTTTATTGCAAGATTTTGTAGTTCTCTGTTTAGAGCCAGATCATAGGTGAAAACAGCACTACTTAAGGTACATTATCAAATGCGCTAACAGTAGCCCCGCCCACAGGCGGTTCTTAAGTCTAGACCAGCAACGTTTTGGTGCTACTTATGAACCACTTTTCCTGGTTCGGAGCCGGTGCTTTAGCTGTCGAAACAGAAATAACTGGTTCTAAATTAGGCCCTGGCTCCGAACCAGCACTCAAACTGCCTCGGTGGAAAAGGGGCATTTAAATAACAATTTGAACTTTTTAGACTTTTATTTTGAAAACTTTAGTCTTGGTATTATAATTTCCGGCTTTACGACGTTTTTGTAACTAAACGCGCCAAATTAATAAAGCAGACAGTGAGAGCTAAATGCAGGAAGAAAAAATAAACAATACATAATATCGTTTTTATGTTTTTTTTCTGTGTAAGTCTATGGAAAAATCTCCTGTTGTCCGACATTATACCTCCACAGAGCTTTAAAACCGAAGGTAATTAAGTAACATTTAAAAAACACAATCTTGGTCTGTGTGTGTGTGTGTGTGTGTGTGTGTGTGTGTGTGTGTGTGTGTGTGTGTGTGTGTATATATATGTGTATGTGTGTGTGTGTGTGTGTGTATATATGTGTATGTGTGTGTGTGTGTGTGTATATATGTGTATATATGTGTATGTATGTGTGTGTGTGTGTGTGTGTGTGTGTGTATATGTGTATGTATGTGTGTGTGTGTGTGTATATGTGTATGTATGTGTGTGTGTGTGTGTGTGTATATGTGTATGTATGTGTGTGTGTGTGTGTGTGTATATGTGTATGTATGTGTGTGTGTGTGTGTGTGTGTGTGTGTGTGTGTGTGTGTGTGTGTATATATGTGTATGTGTGTGTGTGTGTGTGTGTATATATGTGTGTGTGTGTGTGTGTGTGTGTATGTGTGTGTGTGTGTATGTATGTATGTATGTATGTATGTATGTATGTATGTATGTATGTATGTGTGTGTGTGTGTTTGCGTGTGTGTTTGCGTGTGTGTTTGCGTGTGTGTTTGCGTGTGTGTTTGCGTGTGTGTTTGCGTGTGTGTTTGTGTGTGTGTGTGTGTTTGCGTGTGTGTTTGTGTGTGTATGCTGTTATTGGAAATCTATTAAGACTTATGACGAGGGGCTGCATAATGGTGTTGTAACTAACAGGGAAGCCCAGAGTGCTCTGTGCTCTGATCATAAGACTGCTTAAATAACTCCCCATATATTAATAACTTGTCTGTCTGTCCTTCTGACCCTTTGCTCTGGATTTGTTCAGATCATGGCTGTGCCTTTTGTTCAGGACTGGGATCTGGTGCAGACTCTAGGTGAAGGCGCTTATGGCGAGTGAGTAGGGAACAAACATCATCCTTTAAATCTGCACTGCACTACACCATGAGTGCCATACATTTATTTTACCCTTTGACCTTGCCTTTCAGGGTACGCCTGCTGGTCAACAGGAAGACCGAGGAGGCAGTGGCGGTGAAAGTCGTGGACATGTCCACCGCTAAGGACTGCATGGACAATGTAAAGAAAGAGGTGTGCGTGCACAAGATGCTGTCCCACCCCAACATAGTGCGCTTCTATGGGCACAGGAGTGAGGGATCCATCCACTACATCTTCCTTGAGTATTGCAGTGGTGGGGAGCTGTTCGATCGAATAGGTGAGAGGAGACGTACTCTGTGAGGTGGGATGCACACATTATTATATGCCGTGCAAATAAATTTTGTCCATGACATCACATTTTTTTGATAGGGGAGAGCAGTTGAGTTTTTTAGATTGTGAAATTCCTTTTTTTTTAGTTTGAGAAGGTGTAACTTTTGTGTTTGCTGGAGATCGAGTTTGCAACTTGTAAAGCATTTTCATCTGTAACTTTCATCTGTAAACTCCACTGTCACAGGTGCTTAGTTGTTTGGCTCGTGTAATACCTTCACATGTTCTTGTCTGCTTAACAAACAGCTGAAGAATGTTGTTGTAACTCTGTTACAGAGCCGGATGTGGGAATGCCAGAAAAGGAAGCTCACAGGCTTTTTCAGCAGCTTATAGCTGGAGTGGTGAGTTCAACTTTCTTATTTGTTTGTTTGTTTGTTTGTTTTTATGGAAAAAATACATAGCATCAAATTTGACCACTGACTATTTAGGATATACATATGAAGAAAATTGCTTATATTTGGTTTGTTTATATATAAATTGTATTTGTTGATATTATGAGCATTATGAACATTCATTCAAAAACGAAAACTGTTTTCAAGACATACTCTTTCATTTGTTGACAGAAATTACAGGAAAATGTAAACATACCTCTCTCAAGTGCACACACGAAGAAGATCATTTATCTAATACAATGTAAACAATTAGAAAATTGTAATCGTCTTTCAAGCTTTTATCTTAAGAAAAAGTGGAAAGTTCATCAAACATGATCTCTCAATAGAGTAATACCATTTTAAGCTGAAAACTAGTAATTATGTCTGGAAATAGTCTTAATATCTTAACTAATCTTAAAATCTATTTACTATTATAATCTTACGATGAGACATTAGGACATATTAGTACAATTATGCAGCGATCTAATCAGCCAATTAGGTGGCGGCAGCAGCATAATATTTAATCAGCCAATCAGGTGGCAGCAGCGTAATGCATAAAATCATCAGAATGAATTAAAAAGTGTGATCTTAGTGATGTAGCCATGGCATCATTGTTGGTGGTAGATGGGCCGCTTTGAGTATTTCACAAACCGCTTATCTCCTGTGAATTTCATACACAACAAAGTCCTGTAGATTTTACACAGAATGGCGCAAAAAATAAATTCATTGAGCGAGTGACAATTCTGGAGAAACATGTTTGTGGAATGTGGAACCTTATTAAAAGAGGTCAATGGTACAGTATATGGTCAGATTAGTTCAAGATGCCAGAAAGTATATTGTAGCAAATAATCAATCTTTACATTGGTGGTGAGCAGAAAAGCATCTCAACATATCAAAACATCGAACCTTGAGGTCCATGAGCTACAATAGTAGATGACCATGTCAGGTTTCTCTCCTACAGTATAAGCCAAGACCAGGAATCTGAGGCTATCATGGGCTTACGCAAACTGGACAGATGATAATTAGAAATTAAATTCTGTTTGTGGTCTCCAGACTTTGTTGTGTTAAGATTATACCAAAAAAGATTTATTCATTATTAAGGTTCAGTGATGGTACATTTTATCATGTTAAAGAAAAATAGAAACCTAAAGGCACATATTTAGGTGGGATTTATTTTTGAAATATATATTGAATATATTTTTGCATCAAGCCCTCACCGTATTGAATTGTATCATATGGAAATTGAATGTGTGTAACACAATCCCTCTAACTATAAGCAATAGTTTGCTGTTTTTCAGCAAGAAAGCTCATGAAATCCAAAAGTAGACTGCACTAAGTCGGGTGGTACTGAATACCCATAATGCATTTTGCCATTCACAGGAAATAGGTTTCAAAACTGCAGTAATTCTGACAACACTAAGCAAAATGTAGTAAAGTGGCAGTTATGCATTGAAAAGCTGATCTACATCTCCATTACCACTTCAGTGCCTCATCATGTCAAGAAATATCCAACAGTGTCTCCAGACCGGAGCTGATAGGAGCCGTTAGTATTGTTTAGAGCCTTCTGCTGCCTGAAATACAATTACAATAAAAGCATCGAGCAGCCGTCCCTTTTCTTCCGACCGATTTATCACCCTTTATGCTGAAAGGCTTTTTTTATTTCATTTTGAGGTGGAGCTAATTTCCGTGCTAGGAAAAAAATTGATACAGAAATCTAAAATAAAGAACTTAACAATTTCACTGTTAGGAATCCTATATTTATATCAGTCTCTTTGGCATTCTTTATCTATTAGGGCTACGTTTAATTCACCCGGTTGCTGTATTGTGAAGTTTCCAGAAGGCGTTCTAACTACTGGTTGCCATGGTGACGAAGGGGGGACAGACACTGGGACAGACACAATTCCTGTCAAAGAGACTGCAGACTATCTGTTTTAATTGATATCTAGAGACATAGATGTGGGCGTGTCCAGCAACACAGCAAAGTTGGACACACTTGGTGCAGCGACTGACAACAGTAGTGTAGACAGTATATGATCAGATTTATATTTACACCGGTGAATTTTATATACAAATGCCAAATCTCCCTCCAGATTTCATTTTAGCATCATGAAAAGAAACAATGATTTGTTTTCAGTTGCATCACTAATAGAAACACCTACTGAAGATGTCATAGGTGCAGTTGGGGCAGTGGTGGCTAAAGCGGTTAAGGCTCTGGGTTGTTGATGGTAGGATCGGGGTTCAAGCACCAGCATTACCCCACTGCTGGGCCCTTAAAACAAAACCCTTAAACTTTCCCTGCTCCAGGCTCCAGTAGCCTCCCTGCGCTCCGACCTCAACCTCCTCAGTTGGAATATGTGAAGAAAAGAATTCCACTGTGCTGTAATGTATATGTGGTGATGATAAAGGCTTCCATGCCCTCCAATTCATTCATAGTAAAGTGACTGGCAACATCGCTTTAATTACACTGTATGTCTCTAAGTATCTACTTTTTCTTCACAGGAATATCTTCACAGTATCGGAATCACTCACAGAGACATCAAGCCAGAAAACATCCTGTTAGATGACAAAGGTGATGGTTATTTTGATTTGACATGAGTAAAAAAAAAAATATCCACAGATTAAGATGTTTGTTCTTATCTGGTGTATTTGTTTCTCAGATAATCTGAAAATCACAGATTTTGGCCTGGCCACCATGTTCCGGCACCGTGGCCGCGAGCGTAAGTTGGCACGTCTGTGCGGCACGCTGCCCTATGTGGCTCCAGAGCTGATGTCCCGCTCGGAGTTTAACGCCCAGCCTGCAGACGTTTGGGCCTGTGGCATCGTTCTGACTGCCATGCTGGCTGGAGGTGAGGAGATTCTGTGTGTGTTTGTGGAACAGACACAGTGCCTGCAGCATCTGTCAGCTTGGATATTACTGATGGATCTGGATTTTTTTTTTTTTATAGAGTTACCATGGGACCAACCGAGTGAGAGCTGTCAGGAGTATTCAGATTGGCTGCAGAAGAAAACCTACCTTACTCCATGGAAGAAAATTGATTCCATGCCTCTTGGTAAATTGGCATTAGAAAGCAGGGTCTTGACTGTGCTATTTATCTTTAATGGATTAGTCACAGTGGTGATTGGATGTTCAGGTTACCACAGTTTTTCAGTATAAAATGCATTTCCTGCAGATGGTCTTGTGTTTTTTCACCCTGATAATGTTCCTTACTCCAGTAGTTCTCCTCTCCTTTGTGTCTAAATTTCTCAACCCCCTTCTGCTTGACTCCCCATAAATCACCCAACATTTTGTTTCTCAGCACATGGACATAACTACACCTGAAACCCTTTAGCTGTTTAATCCGCTACTGCTGTAAAATGTTACACTGCTACCTCAGCTGCCACGTCTAACATGTTCTTGTCTTTATTACACACGATAGCTATCAAGCACATGGAACATTTACATTTACGGCATTTGGCACATATCCTTATCCTGAGTGACGTACAAAAGGGCTTTGAAGCCCAAATGGAAACCTCATTACATTATTGTCTAGAATCGAATCTGGGTCAATTTGCCACACCCAGTGAGCTGTACATGCATTTCTACTAAATAAATGTTCCCTCTGTCTTGAATGACAAGTCATGATAGAACCTCAATAATATCCCCATGTACTCGTTCATTTTAAATCTACTGGAATCTCGCAAATACTTCTCCTATAAATCTGTACAAGGGTTTTTTTTTTCAGTGGAGACTTATAACTTTTATTTTCTGATATGTCACTCTGAGAATCTCATTGTTGAAATGAAGCTGTATTTCTGCTGCTTCCTTTGCAATCCTGTACATGAGCTCTGTCTGATCTGTAGGTCTGTTAACAAAGATCCTGCTCCATAGTCCTGAGGACCGGCTCACAATTCCTGAGATCAAAAAGCAACGATGGTTCAGCAGGAGCTTCAAATCAGGTCTGGAGCTCTTGATTCTCACACTGCGAGCTTGTTTTTTTCTTAAAATATTAGATTAGATCAAATTTAAAGCTTCTATTGGCATTGCACAGGAATACAACAGAATTTATTATGCAGTATCTGATGGTGCTAGAAGTAAAAGATGTATAAAATATAACATGACAAATCTGAACTTGTTAAAAGCTACCATGCTCGTTTCTGTTCATCCCAGTGACTTTCGATTCTGTTCAAAAACATTGATGCAAGGTTTTGTTCAGCACCATTTCACTGACATCCTTACACCAGTAGGTGGCGCCAGTCAGCGCCTTTTTCAACATTATGAGCAAGTCGTTTCATTCATGCAATACTTTGATATAAAAACGAAAACTGTTTTTCGGAGACATGTTTTAGTATTACGATTTGTTAAGTTAGCATGTCCAAGCTAAAGGCTAGCGTTGAGAGTGTTCACAGATGAGGATGCGAATTTAAGGAATCTATACATTTTGACATACGTGCATGAAATAGTTTTCAATAATACAATATTAATAATGATAATAAAATAAATTAGCCATTTGAAATCTGTACACATTCATGTATAGCGTCCACACCACACGAGTTGTTAGTGCTACACGCTTTTAAATTCTATGTTCCTCTCTCTTTCTCTTCTTGTTGGAAGGGAGGCAAACAGAACCAACGGCACTGATTTATCAGTCGATACGTCCATACATCACTACAGTTATCGCACATTAACATTGTTCCTATTTAAGTAGATGGAAATTTATTACAATTTGTAAAACAAACATGTATTAAATATTATTGCATCATATAACAGAAGAGCTAATCATGTTCTTGTATAGTAACAAAGGCTGTGCAGGATCTGTTTACCAGACTGGAGGGCAGAAGATGTAGGATTTGGAATATATTATTCATCCATTTTCAGTAACTGCTTCAGCATGGTCAAAGAACATTGTACTGGGGTAGAGCTCTAGATCCACGCCAGGATAAGATTATTACAATATTTCCATTACAGGAAAATTGCAAATGGTTGATTACCATACTAGTTTGTGTGAAATCATGTTATATTTGTGGGATTTTGCCAACATTACTTTTCAGGAAAAAATTAAAAACTGAAAGAGTCTTTTGTAGGATGGCTCATGTTTTTGTTTTGGCTGCAGTGGGAAAACGCCAGCCTGATATCCAAGGGCCGCTAACCAAGATGCTGCGGTCTGACTCCGAGAGATTACAGCTAGCACAAACTAACAGGTCTGTGGTTATT